>NC_085873.1:40031381-40038881 GCF_034702125.1 Engraulis encrasicolus | reverse complement strand
GATGTTGTCAGGAGAGGTGTTTTGAAACATATATGTGAAATTCACAGTCTATAACAAAGCCAAACTGCAATATTTTTATGAAAATGTATCATTTTACAGCTACTTCTGAAGTATTGGGCTCCTCACTGGCAGAGCCTCTATGACGTAGATAGAGGGAGTCCAACTAAAGTTCTGGCTCAGCTCTCAGCTCTCTGGATGTAGGCTTACCAACCATTTTGGTTCTAGTAGAGAGGCTGGGAAAAGTGGACAGTTATATTGTATGTGGGCTATTGAAAATGGTCTATTACTGTGTTTGTGCATTGTGTATTAAAAAAGACAGATCAGCGGGTCTATCGGTTTATCTAGAATATGAAACTGTTCTGGGTATCCGCGCTGTCTGTGGCCATGCGTAATTTGCGAGTATAAACAGGGGGGCGATATCTAGGCCTATCTCTCCTTTGCTTTCACATGAGAGATGCATTTCATAGGCAAATCTAAAATAGTCTCAAAGTAGATCATTACATAGGCTACTTAGAAATAGCGACTACTTTAATATTTTTTCCCAAAAACGGCATTTGCCGTGGAGTATAAGGCCTGCCGCCTAAATGGACTTGCGCCCTCTGTCCATGGTGCTGAAACCGCGGCACTACTCCTATGTGAAGCGCGTTACAGTTTCACGAGGGGGTTGGTTTACAGGCTACAAAAAGACCAAACTATATAATAGGCTATGGTTGAAGGCCCTACCCTTTGCCGACAATGATGAGAAATAATATGGTCACTCACTGTGAGTGGCATGGCGTCAAACGTTTCCTACTCGGTGCAAAACAATACTCATAGCACCCGAGAAAAATGCCATGTTGTAAAAATGGCATATAGCCTATATTCAATTTCAGTTCACTGCTCATTAGGCCTAGGCCTATTACATGAAACTTCAATAAAGCTCATCCACATGCACGTCACAAAACAATAAACCAGGCGGTGGGACTTTCGATTATATTCCCTCCAAAAATGTCCGCATGTCACAAAAAACAGTTATTTGCATTGTCCGTAATTATACCAAACTAAAAAAGTATTCCCGTAGGCTAGAAGAAATCAAGTCTTCAGAGGCTATAATCCTCGTTACAAAACTGAAACAAAAATGCCAGCACAAATATTACCTATAGCCTACCTATTTTTGCATTGCGAGCTGTCCACGTGTGTGGTGCTAGGGGCGAAATGTGCACTGGCAGCACTCGTCGTTGAGTTTGGGAGATGTGGATGCATGTCTCCCGCTGCCCGTCAACGTCTAAGACAATGTCTCGAGATAGTGGTGGGAAATGCAATGTCATCTCATAATCATCTCATATGCGATGTAGGCTATAATCTCGAAGCGTGCATACGATTTCATCTTGGCCAGTCAGAGATGGCACCAGTTTTTTTTAAATGGCTGCACCCTGTGCGCCGGGAAGGCTGTTTTCTTAAAACTAATAAAGAAACCTGCTTCATCATTGGCGGGTATGCAGTGACTTAACTGTTTGCGCAAGAGCCTCCAGTATAAGCACCTGTTCGGCGTGATCTAGCACAGTCGCAACAGTTGCAACCTCGCACATGCAACTCCATTAAAACGTGGACTTCGGTATGAGGTCTATTCTGAGCAATATGAACCAATCGAGTCGGCTTTGCTATTAAGCAAAATACTTCACTTATGTCTACTTTACTAAGAGGTATTTTGTGTAGGCCTAATATTTGGAGACATCACCTTTCCCTTTCTGCAAAGCGCTTTCGGGAAGCACGTCTCTCTCTCTCTCTCTCTCTCTCTCTCTCTCTCTCTCTCTCTCTCTCTCTCTCTCTCTCTCTCTCTCATACACATGCCAACTCGTCCAACTCTTCGCAAGACGACGGCTATGTTTAATGTCACATGGCTTGTCTTGTTGGATAGGCTACCAGGCAAACTTGCAAGCACCTTAAGTTTCGATTGTGCCGCTTGGAGAGGAGGCATTTAAATGTTAGGCTACAATTTAGGCTATTAAAGTAGGCATCGCCTAGCCTACACACGTTCCGATTTTTTTTAACTTTAACACGTTGTGCAAAATGAGTAATTTAAAGCGCACCGGTTACAAAACGAGGCCGGCTACAAATCGAGGAAATAGGCCTACGGTAGCCTAATAACGGTCTGGCACACCCTCATGGCGCTGCTGCAGCGCATTGACATGGAGGAAACCTACAAAAAAAAATATTATTAGGCCTATTTTAAATTATAAAATGGTTCAGACGGTATCTGGTGGATACTGCCACTGTTTAAGGCCATTTAACTTGTTGAAATGTAGCCTATAGGTCTGGAAAGGTGTTACAATATTATAATCTGGCCTATTCTCTGCGGTGCTTAGTATGTCTGTAGAACGCGGCGACTCCCTCTATCTACGTCGGATTCTAAATGTTTGTTTAAAAGAAGCCGCCGTTATTTTTGACAAAGTTTTCTGAAAATGTTGTTTATGCAATAATTCGGTATTTTGACATATATCACATCTAAATTTATGTATTGAGGTTCTTAAAATGAGATTTAGTGGTGTTTAACCTGCAAGTTACACTTTAACTAAGGACCAAAATTAACACTTACTTAATACAAAAGTAAGGCATAACTAATGGTTAATTAATACATAAATATTAGGTTTTGGGACCCTTATATTAGAGTTGGCTGAGGATAACTAATGGTTAATTAATAGATAGATATTGATATTTGGGACCCTTATATTAGAGTTGGCTGCGGATAACTAATGGTTAATTAATCGATAGATATTGGTGTTTGGGACCCTTATAATAGAGTTGGCTGAGCATACCTAATAGTCAAGTAATTCATCTACTGTGACATCTAGTTTTCACTCGTTCAAATCACTGTAATAGTGGCAACAGGAGCCATTATATATTCATGTACCACTTATTAGTTTTAACGGTAAAAACCCTACAATAAATGCAGAACATTATGAAGAGTAACAGTTTTGAAGCGAAACTAAACCATTCCTTTGTGATAATTAGGTTAATGTTTGAGAATATTAGCTCCAAGAAGAGCAGTGCATGATGGGTACGCAATCTATAGACAACAATAATTCGGTATTATTTAATCATTAGATATGCCTTACTTTTGTATTAAGTAAGTGTTAATTAAGGTCCTTAGTTAAGTATGACCTAATAGCTACTTAACTATTAACTGTACCCTTACTTATCTATTAGTTAAATAATTATATGCTATTAACTTGAGACACATGGTAAGGGGCCATATATATAATTATAATTAACATAATTAACAGCAAATTAGCTATAACCTAATACTTTAGTAACAGTTAATAATCACTACTTAATGCCACATTAGACACATATAAATTGTTATTAATTCACATGTTAAACATTAGTAAGCAGTTACTTAACTACTAGATAACTATTATGTGTCACAAGGTCATAGCATATAGGCCTAATTATTTAACTAATAGATAAGTAAGGGTACAGTTAATAGTTAAGTAGCTATTAGGTCATACTTAACTAAGGACCTTAATTAACACTTACTTAATACAAAAGTAAGGCATATCTAATGATTAAATAATACCGAATTATTGTTGTCTATAGATTGCATACCCATCATGCACTGCTCTTCTTGGAGCTAATATTCTCAAACATTAACTTAATTATCACAAAGGAATGGTTTAGTTTCGCTAAATAATTCATAATGCTCTGCATTTATTGTAGGGTTATTACCATTAAAACTAATAAATGGTACATGAAAAAATTACATCTCATCACCCCACCATCATTGAGAAGTGTACGTCCAATCCTTGCTATATAATGGCTCCTGTTGCCACTATTACAGTGATTTGAACGAGTGAAAACTAGATGTCACAGTAGATTAATTACTTAACTATTAGGTATGCTCAGCCAACTCTATTATAAGGGTCCCAAACGCCAATATCTATCGATTAATTAACCATTAGTTATCCGCAGCCAACTCTAATATAAGGGTCCCAAACACCGATATCTAGCAGCTATTAATTAACCATTAGTTATGCTCAGGGAACTCTAATATAAGGGTCCCAAAACCCAATATTTATGTATTAATTAACCATTAGTTATGCCTTGCTTTTGTATTAAGTAAGTGTTAATTTTGGTCCTTAGTTAAGTATGACCTGACAGCTACTTAACTATTAACTGTGCCCTTACTTATCTATTAGTTAAATAATAATATGCTATTAACTTGTAACACAAGGTAATAGTTATCTAATAGTTAAGTAACTGCTTACTAATGCATTAATAACAATTAATATGTGTCTAATGTGGCATTAAGTAATGATTATTAACCCTTACTTAAGTATTAGGTTGTAGCTACTTTACTGTTAATTATGGCCCCTTATTTGGAAGTGTTACCAAGGTACTGCAACTATGCTGCTGCCTATTGCCAAATTTGATCTTTACATGAAAGTTTACTAAGTAATAACCAAATATTTTCTAGTATGGTCCAAGTAGAGTCATTTTTGTAGCTAAAAATGGCTATTTTTGGAAATTCAAAATGGCGAACCATGGAGAAGATCCCCCTTTTCATGTATGGGGGGGATGGGGAGGACTGGGAAATGACCTGAAATCGAACCTGGGTCGCCAGCGTAGCAGTCCAGTGCCCAGCCGCTTACAGGGGTGATGGTGAAAAAAAATCCTGAGCCAGAACTTTTTCCCCTGCTCTAACGACGACGACAAAATACTGCATAGAGACGTAATGTAGGCCTATTGTGACACATTATTCAAACATTTAATAGCCTGTGTATGACCATTATTCAAGCCTGATAGTAGAAGGAAACCCTGAACCTGTAACACTTTCTGAGATAAGAATAACCTAATGGCTAATTGTTATCAATGTTTTTATTTTTGCAAACTCTGTCAAGCCTGAAATCAGGCATGGAGCCTGAATACTATCAGCCCTGCGCTTAAAGTGGTGGTTCGCTATTTTAGACATTAAGCCCTGTTTGTGTGACTTCTGGGGTGAAGTAGAGATGTTCTCATCACAATTTTGACATTTGGTGCTGAACGGAGCATTTGGGTATTCAAGACTGCAGCCCCCCCACCTTTACATTGACTCCAATGAAGCACTCAAGCAATCGATCATAAAATGGCATTAAACTTTCGTTTGCAGAGACATGAAACTCACCGAGTGGTCAGAGGTGGGCAGCGATACGTTGGCTCGAAAATCACAGCGAAATACGCTTCCAGAGAAGATATATTATCATTATTGTCCGTCTTCATTGATTGTATTGTTTTGACTCGTATTACTCCGCGTGACCGGAAATGGGGGTGCGCTTGTTTACGTTACTATCTATGGTTTGTATGCAAGCTGTATTTTTTGTAGCCAGTCCCGCTCAAAGATAGCCGTTCTACCTCGCTCCTTGATGTCTACACAAACAACACACTATCGCTACCTACTGGCTGGATGTCTACTGCTATTCAACGGCGTCTGGGGAAAAATAGGTCCGCCAAATGCTAAACAACAGTTAGAAGGCATATTTCGCTGCAATTTTCGGGTCAATTTATCGCTGTCTACCACTGACCACACGGTGAGTTCCATGTCTTCTCGAACGAAAGTTTAATGCCATTTTATAATCGATTGCTTGAGTGCTCTATTGGAGTCAATGTAAGGTGGGGGGGCTGCAGTCTTGGATACCCAAATGCTCCGTTCAGCACCAAATGTCAAAATTGTGATGAGAACATCTCTACTTCACCCCAGAAGTCTAACAAACAGGGCTTAATGTCTAAAATAGCGAACCACCACTTTAAGCAACGTCTGTGCCCAATAAAGACATTTTAAACGTCAAAAGTGTCCTTTCCTCTCACCTGGGAGTACCTCCACTTCTGGCACTTGATGCTGGCGGGCTGCGGTAGGTCGGGCATGAGACGGTGGGTGGGTTGGGTGGTGTGGGGATATCTTGTGGATGTTTGGACCACGAATGGTTCAATAAAGGGATTTTAAACGTCAAACGTCTCTCACCAGCTCTGACAAATGTCAAGCTATGGACCATAATGCAGGTGGTGGGTTAAAGCGTTGATGGGGTAGGGTAGGGTGGGTTGGGTGGTGGGTTAAAGCGTTGATGAGGTAGGGTAGGGTGGGTTGGGGGTGTAGGAATATCTTGGGGATGTTTGGACAACAAATGGTTCAATAAAGGGATTTTGAACGTTAAACGTCTCTCTCTCTCTCTCTCTCTCTCTCGCTCTCTCTCTCTCTCTCTCTCGCTCTCTCTCTCTCTCTCTCTCGTTCTCTCTCTCTCCCCAAACTGAAGGCCTCTGGGCCTGATGGTGTATGTGCCAGAGTCCTGAATACCTGCCATGAGGAGCTGATGGGGTAGGGTAGGGTAGGGTGGTGGATGGGGTTTTGTGGGGACTTCCTTTTCTCTCACCTGGGAGTACCTCCACTTCTGGCACTTGATGCTGGCGGGCTGCGGCAGGTCGGGCATGAGACGCTGCAGCTCGTCCATGATGAGGGGCTGCACGCGCTCCTTCTCCTCCTCCAGGTGCTGGATGCCGAACGGCACACTGGTGTGCACCACCATGGACGGCCCGTACTCAGACGACTCTACGGGGGGCGAAGAGGGAAACAAAGGGTTAATGTTGGGGGGGAGGAAGGCAAGGGTTAATGTTGGAGTCAAAAGAGGAAGGAAGGGGATAATGCAGGACTGTAGTAGCCTGGTCCTGACCATCCCATAATACTACCATTTCCATTTCGTATTCATGGTCTGGACTTTGTTTGATCTGACGCGATTGCAGGAAGCAGGAAGGACATTTTCGGAAAAATCAGGATTTAACTTATAGTTGTTGAACAAACATGTCTGACGTCTATCTATGGCGATGTAGGACCGTTTAACAGACAAGTGTGAGAGAACATCCTACCGTAGGATAAAATTACAATGTAGGACCGTTTGTCAGAACACCGGCGCAAATCCTACCGGTCAACATCGCTCCACAGAAGACAGGTACCAGACGTAGTGCTGAGCCAAGTGTCTTGGCGGAAGTACGAAGGATGGCGTGCGAGGCTAGGACTGTAGTGAGGTGGATATGAAATCTGTCTCTCACTCCCTCTTTCTCTCTCTCTCTCTCTATATATATATGTTAGCAGAAGAAAAAAAATTGAAGAAGACACAAGTGTCGATATTGTGCTGCTTTTTGCTGCCCTTGTGAGACCTCGCATTTTAATTGATTTTCGCTTCTATACGCTAATGAACGATGTGGAGGTTTTTGAACAAATCTGGTGTCATAATGGTGCTGTGTGCTCTGATAGGAACGATGAATTGCTTTTTACACATGTATTGTCACCTGGCTGAGATGTAAGATGTATTTAGGCCTACCTATGTAACTTTTTTGTGTGATTGTTACTCCATGGCACTTTTTGTGCTTCTGTATTCCAATAATTTGTAATAAAGGTGTTTTGAAAATTCTAAATTCTCTCTCTCTCTCCTTCTCTCCTAGGTGTGGCACGCTGGTGTGGACCACCATGGACGGCCCGCAGTCGGACGACTCTAC
>NC_085873.1:40008881-40018881 GCF_034702125.1 Engraulis encrasicolus | reverse complement strand
TGCAAGAAAGAAGGGAAGAGATTGTCAGTGGGAGTGATAAAGACAGGAAAGAAAAGAAAGAAAGACAAAGAGACAAAGAAACCACAAAGAGACTGAACGAGAGAAAGCGAGAGAGAGAGAGAGAGAAAGCGAGAGAGAGAGAAAGCGAGAGAGAGAGAGAGAGAAAGAGAGAGAGAGAGAAAGCGAGAGAGAGAAAGAGAGAGGAAGAGAGAGAGAGAGAGAGAGAGAGAGAGAGAGAGAGAAAGCGAGAGAGAGAGAAAGCGAGAGAGAGAGAGAGAGAGACAGCCCTGGCGCTACAGAATGCAATATTTAAGAAGCCGTCTAATTACGATGCATCCTTCAGAGCACCGCTGCCTATGAAAGGTGACAGACCATGGCACTTAAAAAAAGATGCACACACGCACACAGACACACAGACACAGACACACAGACACAGACACACACACACAGACTTACTTTCTCATACATACTGTAACTTTGACACATTTCCTGCTGCTTCCTTGCTTCACACAGCACACACATATATACAGCACAGACAGCCAAACAAACACAGTCTTCACTTCTCCTGACTCGCCCAGACATATTCTCTCATGTACACATTCGTATATTCCACCGCCTACACACATATCAGTACACACACGTTTGTGCGCGCACACACACACACGCGAGCGCACATACACAGACACACAGACACACGCACAACAGACACACGCACACACGCACGCGCACACACACACACACACACACACACACACACACACACACACACACACACACACACACACACACACACACACACACACACACACACTCACACACACACACACACACACACACACACACACACACACACACACACACACACACACACACACACACACACACACACACACACACACACACACACACACAATGTGAAAAACAACTCTAGCCTTCTCCTCCAGCGCTCACACTTTGGTAACTTGGGGCAACAGCAGAGGAGGCCTGGAGGCGAACATATTCCTATGTGGAGCTGCACTGCACGTCGGCCAGGCTGACTCCCATTAGCCTCAGTCTCACTGCAGGGCCAGCCCCGGGCTGGCCCGGACAAAAGGGGGCTGACGGTGATCTCATCAAAAGGGGGCTAGGTGCTAAAGATGGCCGCCGGGCCAGGTTGTGGGGCTAAGGGCCGCTTTCCCTGGCCCGTCGAATTCGATGGGCCAGCAAGCAGCGCCGAGGCTCGGAGGCGGGGTCAACCTCTGTGTAATAATGTGGCTGCATGGGGGACTTATCGCTAAATTCTGGGCAAATTATGGTTAAGCATTAGTTTGGGGTGTTTGGCTTTCTTATGGCATAATTTCATAAGATGCAACCTTGGCACTTCTGTTTGTGTTTTTAAAGTTATTTAGCCAACATAATTTTTGTTGTTGTTATCAGTGCATCATGGGCACCACTACACTTAAACTTGGGATGTCATAGCTAAGTCATGTCGCTTTTTTCTGCTTTTAGCCGCCAACTCTTGTGCCATTATCGTGATTTGGCATGCTTTCCACTAAGCCTTTGACTTCGATATTCGATATTCGAATATAAGTCGAATGTTAAGAAAATTCGAGACATTCGAACGAATATTAATTGGCCATTAGCCTAATATTCGAATCTGACATGGGTATTGCTTTTTTGGGTATTTCATTGTTATTGATTAAAATTATTTCCTTGTAAACATCGCAATTCACAGTCTCAATTTATTTTTTCCATGGCTGGTTAATCACTACAGCCGTGTTGAGGAGAGTCGCATGCGTGGCTCATCTCTCTGTGTTCCGTAGCAGGACACTTGCGGCAGGCAGTCTCCCCCAGAGTCCGCATTAACAAGCAGATGAGTGCTGCAGAGTTCCATTCAAGTGAATGGCTACAGTTAATAAACAAAGCATCATCACATTACTTTCTGGAGTTGTTGACGAGTTTCTGGAATTATTTGATTCAACCCACAAGTACCTGTGATTACGCCAAGAGTAAGATAATAACTTCTTGTTTTTTGGATTTTGACCAAATTAGCTTCGTTGGTCTGGGTGTCAGATCAGGCAGACTCCAGGTGATGATTTTGTTAGCATGCTTTTAGCATGTTTTTAGCGCACTGCTAGTTTGTGTAATGTTCGTTTTTAGACGAGACAGTCATCTTACCTGGACCTACAAGCACACTACCTAAATGTCCGTCATTAGTGATAGAAAATAAATACATATTTGTTGATATTGGTGCTGTGTGCTCAATTCTCATGATTCGCATATGATCCAATTCAAATTTTAACTTGGGCTACAAGTTTGACATGGCTGCTAGCTTTGCCATGTTTTAATCTGCATTCACACCTCTAAGTACCGTCTTCTTATAAGTGCTGAACGATTGCTAAACAATAATGGCTGGTTGAATGCATGTTGTTAATGGGCATGTTGTTATTCTTTGTCCTTGTTCTGTTGTTGTCCTTCTGTGATTTGAGGCGAAAGTGGGCTGTGCCCGACTGACGTTTCACAAACAAGGCGTGTACCTGAATGTGCCTGGGGTCGGCTATGAGTCCGATCAGGCAAAAAATGGCCCGGGGCCGGCAGCTCCGAGCCGGCCACTCTCCTGAGCCCCGGGCGGCCCCGGGCCGCTGAAGCACGGCTAATGAGACCAAGGCTAATGCTGGACTGGTAATCTGGCATACAGGGATTTTCCAGGTGGGCTTGGCTGGTAATCTGGCATACAGGCATTTCCCAGTGGGCTGGGCTGGTAATCTGGCATACAGGGGATTTTCCCGGTGGGCTGGGCTGGTAATCTGGCATACAGGCATTTCCCAGTGGGCTGGGCTGGTAATCTGGCATACAGGAATTTTCCCGGTGGGCTGGGCTGGTAATCTGGCATACAGGGCATTTTCCCGGTGGGCTGGGCTGGTCATCTGGCATACAGGGCATTTTCCCGGTGGGCTGGGCTGGTAATCTGGCATACAGGGATTTTCCCGGTGGGCTGGGTTGGTAATCTGGCATACAGGGCATTTTTCCCGGTGGGCTGGGCTGGTAATCTGGCATACAAGCATTTTCCCGGTGGGCTGGGCTGGTCATCTGGCATACAGGGCAATTTTCCCGGTGGGCTGGGCTGGTAATCTGGCATACAGGGCATTTCCCCGCTGGGCTGGGCTGGGCTGGTAATCTGGCATACAGGGCATTTTCCCGGGCTGGGCTGGTAATCTGGCATACAGGGGATTTTCCCGGTGGGCTGGGCTGGTAATCTGGCATACAGGCATTTTCCCAGTGGGCTGATCTGATAATCTGGCATACAGGGATTTTCCCGGTGGGCTGGGCTGGTAATCTGGCATACAGGGATTTTCCCGGTGGGCTGGGCTGGTCATCTGGCATACAGGGCATTTTCCCGGTGGGCTGGGCTGGTCATCTGGCATACAGGGCATTTTCCCGGTGGGCTGGGCTGGTAATCTGGCATACAGGGCATTTTCCCGGTGGGCTGGGCTGGTAATCTGGCATACAGGGCATTTTCCCGGTGGGCTGGGCTGGTAATCTGGCATACAGGAATTTTCCGGGTGGGCTGGGCTGGTAATCTGGCATAGAGGGCATTTTCCCGGTGGGCTGGTTTGGTAATCTGGCATACAGGGCATTTTCCCGGTGGGCTGGTTTGGTAATCTGGCATACAGGGCATTTTCCCGGTGGGCTGGTTTGGTAATCTGGCATACAGGGCATTTTCACGTTGGGCTGGACTGGTCATCTGGCATACAGGGCATTTTCACGGTGGGCTGGACTGGTAATCTGGCATACAGGGCATTTTCCCGGTGGGCTGGACTGGTAATCTGGCATACAGGGCATTTTCCCAGTGGGCTGGACTGGTAATCTGGCATACAGGGCATTTTCCCGGTGGGCTGGACTGGTAATCTGGCATACAGGGCATTTTCCCGCTGGGCTGGGCTGGTAATCTGGCATACAGGGCATTTTCCCGGTGGGCTGGGCTGGTCATCTGGCATACAGGGCATTTTCCCGGTGGGCTGGGCTGGTCATCTGGCATACAGGGCATTTTCCCGGTGGGCTGGGCTGGTAATCTGGCATACAGGGATTTTCCCGGTGGGCTGGGCTGGTAATCTGGCATACAGGGCATTTTCCCGGTGGGCTGGGCTGGTAATCTGGCATACAGGGCATTTTCCCGGTGGGCTGGGCTGGTAATCTGGCATACAGGGATTTTCCCGGTGGGCTGGGCTGGTAATCTGGCATACAGGGCATTTTCCCGGTGGGCTGGTTTGGTAATCTGGCATACAGGGCATTTTCCCGGTGGGCTGGTTTGGTAATCTGGCATACAGGGCATTTTCCCGGTGGGCTGGTTTGGTAATCTGGCATACAGGGCATTTTCACGGTGGGGTGGACTGGTAATCTGGCATACAGGGCATTTTCACGGTGGGGTGGACTGGTAATCTGGCATACAGGAATTTTCCCGTAGGGCTGGGCTGGTAATCTGGCATACAGGGCATTTTCCCGGTGGGCTGGGCTGGTAATCTGGCATACAGGAATTTTCCGGGTGGGCTGGGCTGGTAATCTGGCATACAGGGCATTTTCCCGGTGGGCTGGGCTGGTAATCTGGCATACAGGGCATTTTCCCGGTGGGCTGGGCTGGTCATCTGGCATACAGGGCATTTTTCCCGGTGGGCTGGGCTGGTCATCTGGCATACAGGGCATTTTCCCGGTGGGCTGGGCTGGTAATCTGGCATACAGGGCATTTTCCCGGTGGGCTGGGCTGGTAATCTGGCATACAGGGCATTTTCCCGGTGGGCTGGGCTGGTCATCTGGCATACAGGACACTTTCCTGGTGGGCTGGGCTGGTCATCTGGCATACAGGACACTTTCCTGGTGGGCTGGGCTGGTCATCTGGCATACAGGGCACTTTCCTGGTGGGCTGGGCTGGTCATCTGGCATACAGGACATTTGCCTTGTGGGCTGGGCTGGTAATCTGGCATGCAAGGCATTTTCCCGGTGGGCTGGGCTGATCATCTGTCATTTTCCCGGTGGGCTGGGCTGGTAATCTGGCATGCAAGGCATTTTCCCCGGTAGGCCGATTGGCAGTGCTCCTCAGGGGAAGATACGGTTATGGCTTTCCTGGGGATTGGCCCACAATTTATCTGATATACACGTATACTACCACATACTAGTCTATGGCGTGGGCAGGGCTGGACAGGTAATCTGGCATACAGGGCATTTTCCCGGTGGGCTGGGCTGGTCATCTGGCATACAGGGCATTTTTCCCGGTGGGCTGGGCTGGTAATCTGGCATACAGGGCATTTTTCCCGGTGGGCTGGGCTGGTAATCTGGCATGCAAGGCATTTTCCCCCGTGGGCCAATTGGCAGTGCTCCTCAGGGGCAGATACGGTTATGGCTTTCCTGGGGATTGGCCCACAATTTATCTGATATACACGTATACTACCACATACTAGTCTATGGCGTGGGCAGGGCTGGACAGGTAATCTGGCATACAGGGCATTTTCCTGGTGGGCCGACAGTGCTCAGGGGCAGAAGGTGTTGCTTTGTTGTTGAGATCAACCAATCATTTACATGGGCCAGCACATTGGTCCATCTTGTTTTTTTTTGCCCTTTTATGCCTTTATTTGACAGGACAGTGAAAGCCCATTGGGAAACTCCTGAACCCGGGTTGGCCACATAGCAGTTGAGTGCCCTACCATTTGCGCCATTTGGGCCACATTGGTCCAGTTTAGGGATGCAAATTATCGATTAATTCATTAATCATTAGTTGATAGCCTTATCGATCGACTTACGATTAATTGATAAGCGGCGTTTTCCCCCCAAAATCTCAATGTTTCTAGAAAAAAAACGACTAAATCTAAAAATTTTAATTAAAAATTGAGATAAAATACCACATTTAAATTAATTCTACTTCAATTCTTTAATCCAAAGGTGATTTAAAATATTCCCACTATTCACACCCCTCTTCACAAACACTCTTCACATGCCCATTTCACCTGGGTCTCTTGTCAGTTGAATTGTCGATTAATTGCGATTAATGTTTTTTAATCGATTAAGGCATTGATCGATTAAAGTCGATTAATCGATTAATCGTTTGCATCCCTAGTCCATCTTTAATGTACAGTCAGGCCCATAGCCAGCCTTGTGGTACTGTAGGGGGGGGGACTTCATTTGGCTCCCTAATCCAATGTCCCCCAAATACACGAGCGCACTTCAAATATTTTAATTTAGAAATATTTTATTCGTTATGATTCTGCTGCGAACCCCTCAGACCCCCCCTGGCTACAGGCCTCAGACCCCCCCTGGCTACAGGCCTCAGACCCCCCCTGGCTACAGGCCTCAGACCCCCCCTGGCTACAGGCCTGACAGCAGAGAGTGTAAGGCCTTTAATGTTGACAACCGTAATTTTGTAGAAAAACAGGGGGATATGTGAGGAGTTGGCTTATGGCAAATAAAATGCCTGCGCCGTTTTTTTTTAAAAAATCCCAGTCCAGCCCAGACTGAGTTCCAAACTTACTGTAGGTCTACAGTGCTGTGGCATTATATCTCTCCCCTTGGTGACATTAATCATGCATGCTGTACTCACATGCTGAAACCTACACACACAGATGTGCACACAAGCACACACACAGACACATGCACAGACACACGCACAGACACACACACAAACACACACACACACAAATACAAATGTTCACACACATACACACAAAAAAACATGCATTCACCCCTCTATTTCGTGTTCCTAGAACCAGACATTCGGTACACAAAAACCCCCTCTCGTTTGGTACGCACAAACACACGCGCACAAGCACGCGCACATACGCGCACAAGCACGCACACACACGCGCACACACGTGCACACACACACACACAGCAGGGCACATTAAATGAGGCAGTTTTATTCAGCTGTTTTTTAAGGCTGTGCGAACCATTAGGGTGTTGTGGTATGTCCTTGACAGCCGTTCTGGGGCGATAGGAACACAGTCCAACACGGTTCGACATTACCCACTGCACCACTTTATCAAACCTGCCACTGGGCAACTCAACACACATTCATCAGTTAAAGGTGCACTGTGTAGGATGGTGGCCAGAGTAGGTATTGCAACTGTGCTGCTCATTGAAACGGTGCTGCTTATTGGCAACTTTGATCTTTTCATGAATATTTACTAAATAATAAATCAGTATTTACTAGTATGACCAAAGTACAGAAAGTTTTGCCGCTAAAAATGTTCAAAATGGAAATTCACTTTTGTGTAAGAACTGTGCTCCCTACCCACCAATTTGATTATGTCAAGCTAGTGTATAAGTGACTAATGAAGAGATAGGAGAAGAAGGCAGAGGTAAACTTCCCTCAAGCAGGGAAAGAAATACAACAGTAAAAAAAAACAAAAAAAAAACAAAAACAAAAACAACCAAAATCCAAAAAAAACTATTTTGTTGACATGTTACTGATATTACACCATGTTACTAGTACAGACAAAATGGCTGACCTGTGTTGCGCTTGCGGTCGTCGACGGCGATGAAGCGGATGCAGGGGCTGTCGGAGACGTACTTGGCGGCCCACGGCGCGGCGATGTTCGTTTGCGGAGCGAAGAAGAGGCCCAGGGCGTAGCGCGACGAGTAGCTCACCGCCTCCAGCTGCTCACGCTGGGGACTCGCCATCACTGGACAAGGGAGAACACGAACACATACACACACACACACACACACGCACACGCACACACACGCACACGCACACGCACACACACACCACAAAGTCAGTTATTACTAACACTGAACACCTACACTCATACACACCACAAAATCAGTTATGACTAACACTCAACATTTATTCAGAAAGAAGTTCAATAACTTTATTCTGATTCGGGAAGTGTTAACGTGATGTTTTTTTTTAAAGCGGAATTAAGTTTTTTTCGGAATTAAATGGAGCTAATTTGGAATTAAATGTCCCATGTAACCAAGGCTAATGACAATGAACTAGTTAGTTTCAGTGGATGGCCCATTCACTTAATGTTAGCCACTGATTCAACAGATTGAAGTTACCTTTTCATTTTCCTATAGACACAATTATGAATCTTTATTTATTTATCTATTTATTTGGGGGGGTTACTTTTCAGACAGGACAGTGGGAGATGGGAGAGAGAGATGGGGAAGGACCGGGAAACGACCTGGTCCCACATAGCAGTCCAGTGCCCAGTCGTTATAGCCACGGCTGGAACACCATTCGGAATCCTTGAACAACACTCTCTACTATAAAACTAGCACTTTATATATTTTTTTGCATTCAAAACCAGATGTTTAAATGCACATGTGCTGAAATGTGGGTGATTAAAAGACTTAAAACAAGTTGAAGTACTTCTAACCAACGTGTTTTCCAAAAGATAACCAGAACAATCTCTTTAACGTGGGGGCATAAAACACCCGCTTCTTTAAAGGAATAAGTTCTCCTAACAACTTTAAAGGACATATTCAAAGCCTTCCCCAGTAGTAATGTGAACGTGTAAACAAATAAAGGGGTTCTGGAACCATTGTTTCAATATGCTTCACTTAACTGTTCCGCAAGTTTGGTTTATCCAGAACGAGTTTTTTTTTTTCTCCCTTTCTTTCATTCTTTCCTTTTCATACTTTTTATTCTCTTTCATTTTCCCCCCGAAAGACACACTGCCCTTGTTTCCTGTCTGGAACATCTGTTGTTTATTGGCCCGCACGGCTCTCAAAACTTGGCCTCGCTCAGCTACAGAGTAATACCCTGGGTCGAAGGTCGCTGGTAGAAAAAGGGGCCAGTTGTCCCAGGCCCAAGGTGAGGGGGGCAGACCCTAGAATTGGGTTCTCATTATATTGTATGCATTGGGAAGGGGGCCCTTCCAGCTGACTTTGTCCTGGGCCCGGTCAAAGCTGTCAGCGGCCTTGGTCCCTGTTTGTGGCTTCAAATCAGAACTGTCTACTCCCAAAGGCATCCCAGCGAGTTAACTTAGCACACTGAACGCAGAGTGATCACCGTTTTTTTTTCTTTCTTTCATTTTTTAAAGAAGCCATGTTTTTTCATGCCTTTGAACTCTTAATACTGAAAGATGAATTCCAGTTGCTTCATGTACTTGAGAGTTTTCTTTTTTTGGTCGTCCCTCTTTTTTTCTTTCATTTTTTCCCTCAAAAAAAAAAACAACAACAAAAAAACCCAAAAAACTTCTAACGCTGAGTTCTGGCAAAGCTCCATGGAATCGATGAAATGAAAAGTAATATACAGTTACCTCTTAGGGGGTTGAGGTTGAGGTTGAGGTTGAGGTTGAGGTTGGGTGCAGTGTACGTATGGAGTGTATTGAGTGTGCATGGGGGTGGGATGGGGGTCAGGATGTCAAGAGAAATCACTTGAGCCATCTGACATGAGCATCAGGATATTTCTCAACAGCAGTGCATGACAGGGACAGGTCAGACGTGCAGTGTGCAGACAAACAAGAAAGAGAAAGAGACAGAGACAGAGACAGAGACAGAGACAGAGAGAGAGAGAGAGAGAGAGAGAGAGAGAGAGAGAGAGAGAGAGAGAGAGAGAGACAGAGAGAGAGACAGAGAGAGAGACAGAGAGAGAGAATTTGAATTTTATAAAATCCTTTATTTACAAAAGGTGCATATTACATTATGCAGTTAAAAACACACTCCAACCAGAGGTAGATGGGTTAAAAAAAAATACAAATTTCATTCTAACCATTGCGCAAATGTCAGGTTTCCATCAGTGACAGAGCACAACGCTCTTTTATCACAGAGAGAGAGAGAGAGAGAGAGAGAGAGATCGCACAAGAAAAATAAACTGAGGGAGAAAGAGAAAAAAGTTGGATAGAGAGACAGTGAGAATGAGTGACTGAATGAGTGAGAGCAGAAGAAAGATAGAATTGAGAGAGAGAGAGGAAGATGGAAGATGGAAGGAAAAGAGGAGGAGTAGAGCAAGAGATCGCGAAAGAGCAAGAGGGACAGAAGATGGAGAGACAAGCAGAAAAGGAAAGAAAAGAGGGGGAGAGAAAGGGAG
>NC_085873.1:39996381-40003881 GCF_034702125.1 Engraulis encrasicolus | reverse complement strand
TTCACACACAAGTGAGGAGAGCTGGCACACACACACTTATTGCTCTGCCATAACCATAGAATAATGTGTACCTGAGTGTGTTAGTGTGTGTGTGTGTGTGTGTGTGTGTGTGTGTGTGTGTGTGTGTGTGTGTGTGTGTGTGTGTGTGTGTGTGTGTGTGTGTGTGTGTGTGTGTGTGTGTGTGTGTGTGTGTGTGTGTGTGTGTGTGTGTGTGCACGGCTCCTTCACACACAAGGGAGGAGAGCTGGCACATACACTTATTGCTCTGCCATAACCATAGAATAATGTGTACCTGAGTGTGTTAGTGTGTGTTAGTGTGTGTGTGTGTGTGTATGTGTGTGTATGTCTGTGTGGGTGATTGTGTGTATGTCTATGTGTGTGATTGTGTGTATGTCTGTGTGTGTGAGTGTGTGTATGTCTGTGTGTGTGATTGTGTGTATGTCTGTGTGTGTGTGTGTGTTTCAAACAAAGTGAGAAGGCACACATTTTTTGCTCTGCCACATCCATAGAATATCCATAGAAAAGTGTGTGTAAGCGTGAGCGTGTGCGTGTATGTGTGTGTTGCTTCACCTAAAGTGACGAAAGATGGCACATGTTTTTAGTGGTGGGTGTGTGTGTGTGTGTGTGTGTGTGTGTGTGTGTGTGTGTGTGTGTGTGTGTGTGTGTGTGTGTGTGTGTGTGTGTGTGTGTGAGTGTGTGAGTGTGTGAGTGTGTGAGAGTGAGTGAGTGAGTGAGTGAGTGAGTGAGTGAGTGAGTGAGTGAGTGAGTGAGTGAGTGAGTGAGTGAGTGAGTGAGTGTGTGTGTGTGTGTGTGTGTGTGTGTGTGTGTGTGTGTGTGTGTGTGTGTGTGTGTGTGTGTGTGTGTGTGTGTGTGTGTGTGTGTGTGTGCACGTGCATGTGTGGGTATTTGTGGGGGTTAGAATGCAACGCTTCCTTTTTTCTCTCCTTTGTGATTCCCACACAGATTCACAGCAGCAAAAACACCAGCTCCACTTCTAAAGGCTCTCTAAAACAAATACAAGACCCACAATGCCGTGCTAAAGTCAACCCACTTCAAATAGCTCCAGAACCTTTGGGGAGGGTGATGTCCTTTTTTCTGATCTGGAACACATGCAAAAACCACAGAACGTCTTTTAAGAAGAAAAAAAAACCAACAAAAAGTTACAGTAAAAGTATATGGTGACACATGTGGCGAACGTGTGGCGCACACAAACGAGGAAGATAGGAGCATCGATGACATGCTTGTGTGTGACGACCAATTAGTGTCCAAGACATCTATCCCACATCCAATCAGCATACATCATGCTCTATCACAGCCAATAGAACATCTTGCTATCCTTCATGTCTAAAATCCACATCTGCCATCGCATCACATGTGAAACTGTTAAGGTTGTGTACTTTAAAAATATATGGGTCATTGACTTTTTAATAGTAGATGTCAGGTGGTACAACCACAGCTGACACTCATAAATTAATTAACAATTGATGATTATTATGATAAATAATGTAATGAATTATTATGATGATTAATGTAAAAGAATATGCCTGATGCAGTAAAAACATAATTTAAATCATACAATAGTGACATTAGCTGTGTTTGGTTGCACAACCCTGAAGTCTGCAACAAAAAATAATTAAAATGACCCATTAGCAGGTTTTCATTGTGCAAAGAAATCATATTTGGTGTACATGACAGTAGACAGCATTTCACAATAGGTTCAAGGCACGGGAGATGGCACCAGCATACTATTGCAGTCTACTAAGTATGTAGAGTGGATGGGGCAGAAATGGTGTGCGTGTGTGTGTGTGTGTGTGTGTGTGTGTGTGTGTGTGTGTGTGTGTGTGTGTGTGTGTGTGTGTGTGTGTGTGTGTGTGTGTGTGTGTGTATTCGGTTTGCATGTGTGTGCGCTTTGATTGGAGCCATATACATGTGTGTGTGTGTGTGTGTGTGTGTGTGTGTGTGTGTGTGTGTGTGTGTGTGTGTGTGTGTGTGTGTGTGTGTGTGTGTGTGTGTGTGTGTGTGTGTGTGTGTGTGTGTGTGTGTGTGTGTGTGTGTGTGTGTGTGTGTTTGCGTGCATGTCTGTGCCTCTATTGGCTAAACAATGTTTTTTTATTTCCAGTTGTGTGTTTATGTGTGTTTGAATGCATGTGTGATTGTGTATGCATATGTCTGTTCATGTGAATATGACCTTGTGTGAGTGTGCACACACGCATGTGCATGTGCGCATGTGTGTGTGTGTGCACGTGTGCGTGTGTGTGCACATGTGTGCGCGTGTGTGCGCATGTGTGTGTGTTCATCTGAATATGACAGTGTGAGTGTGTGTGCATGATTGTGTGCGCACGTGTGCATGTGTGTGTGGGCATATCGGTGTGTGTGTGTGCGTGTGTGTGTGCGCATATGAATGTGTGTGTGTGCGTGCGCGAGCGAGTGATTCTTGCTGAGACAGCATACACCTCTTCGTTGCACAGCTGTGATTTGAGTCACGGTGCGATTCTTGGGCGGCTTCCAGAGAGGAACAAAGGTGAAGTTTGCTGATACCCAACTCTGCCTGAGGCACAGAACAGAACAGCAACTCTACTCTTACTGTAGGTCAAACTAGCTACTCTACTCTTGGGTCAAACTGGCTACTCTACTCTTACTGTAGGTCAAACTAGCTACTCTACTCTTGGGTCAAACTGGCTACTCTACTCTTGGGTCAAACTGGCTACTCTACTCTTGGGTCAAACTGGCTACTCTACTCTTGGGTCAAACTGGCTACTCTACTCTTGCTGTAGGTCAAACTGGCTACTCTACTGTAGGTCAAACTGGCTACTCTACTCTTAGGCCAAACTGGCAACTCTTGGGTCAAACTGGCTACTCTACTCTTGGGTCAAACTGGCTACTCTACTGTAGGTCAAACTGGCTACTCTACTCTTACTGTAGGTCAAACTGGCTACTCTACTCGTAGGTCAAACTGGCTACTCTACTCTGAGGTCAAACTAGCTTCTCTAAGGTCAAACTAGCTTCTCTACTCTTACTGTAGGTCAAACCAGCTTCTCTACTGTAGGTCAAACTAGCTACTCTACTCTTAGGTCAAACTGGCTACTCTACTCTTAGGTCAAACTGGCAACTCTACTCTGAGGTCAAACTGGCTACTCTACTCTTAGGTCAAACTAGCTTCTCTACTGTAGGTCAAACTTGCTACTCTACTCTTGGGTCAAACTGGCTACTCTACTCTTGCTGTAGGTCAAACTGGCTACTCTACTGTAGGTCAAACTGGCTACTCTACTCTTAGGCCAAACTGGCTTCTCTACTCATAGGTCAAACTAGCTTATAGGTCAAACTGGCTACTCTACTCTTGCTGTAGGTCAAACTGGCTACTCTACTCTTACTGTAGGTCAAACTGGCTACTCTACTCGTAGGTCAAACTGGCTACTCTACTCGTAGGTCAAACTGGCTACTCTACTCTGAGGTCAAACTAGCTTCTCTAAGGTCAAACTAGCTTCTCTACTCTTACTGTAGGTCAAACCAGCTTCTCTACTGTAGGTCAAACTAGCTACTCTACTCTTAGGTCAAACTGGCTACTCTACTCTTAGGTCAAACTGGCAACTCTACTCTGAGGTCAAACTGGCTACTCTACTCTTAGGTCAAACTGGCTACTCTACTCTTAGGTCAAACTGGCAACTCTACTCTGAGGTCAAACTGGCTACTCTACTCTTAGGTCAAACTGGTAACTACTCTTAGGTCAAACTGGCGTCTCTAATACTTGGGCAGTCATGGGTAAGAGGTTAGGGTGTCAGACTTGTATACCAAAGGTTGCCAGTTCGACTCCAGACCCGCCAGGTTGGTGGGGGGAGTAATTAACAAGTGCTCTCCCCCATCCTCACCCATGACTGATGTACCCTGATCATGGTACCATCAAATTGATCTCTGTTTTGGTCAAGTTTGATTTTCTAAGCATTAAAGATGCGCTGTGTAGGATGGTGGCCAGAGTAGGTATTGCAACTATGCTGCTCATTGAAACTGTGCTGCCTATTGCCAACTTTGAGCTTTTCATGAATTCTTGCTAAGTAATACACTAATATTTACTAGTTTGACCAAAGTAGCGAGTTTTGCAGCTAAAATGTTTAAAATTCAAAATGGCGGACAATGGAGAAGATCCACCTTTTCATGTATGAAAAGTGCAATTTTCCCAGTCATAATGAATGCTTAGAATTTGATGGTGGTGGTAAGTATTTGTGAAAAAACTAACATTATGTTACTAAATGTTACTCAATTACATTAAATTGTTTATAACCTGTAATAATTAGTGGTGTGCATTGGCACTGCCCTCAAGATTCGATTCGATTGCGATTCGGGAGGTAGCGATTCGATTCGATTCTATGCAATTAGATTCGATCCGATTCAATTCTACAATGCATTGCAATGCATTACATTTCTACTGAAAGCAAAGCAAATATTCCATCAGTCATGATGTGGCAATACAAGTAGTCAGATACTGAGCAACAATTTATTGGCTGTTTTCTGTATCTGTCTATATCAGTCTTGCAATGCTTTGAGGTGCTTTTATTTAATTTAACATTCATTTGCTCCCAAAATATCCACGGAAGTAATTAAAACTTGTGCTGCATCGATTCTGGAACTTGCCGCATTGAATTGGATCGTCCATGCCCCGCATTGCATTGCATCGCCGAATTGATTATTGTTGACACCACTAGTAATAATGGATAACATTAGTTTATAAAAATAGAAACAATATACAGTACAATAAAGGGCAAGACAGTTTTCGATCACAATAACAATATATATCGTCATACTATCTCCCAGCCCTAGTTAGGACAAACTCGCCTTTTTATAATTAGGTTGAATGTCATGGAATGTTATGGTCAAAACTGTGCGTTCAAGGTTCAGGTATGACTTGGATTTGTAAACTTCTTGTCCTTGGATAAAAAACTATATTGAGCTTAACGCTTATGATGCTATATGCTGCTTCTATGCTTTGGCAAAAAGCAAGTCCAGGTTCCAGTTCAAATCCAGAAATTTCTTCTCGTCAAAAACCTTCGGGCAAGACTGAAGATGGTTATTTATTCAGAGCTCAGTAGAGTTGCAGGAATGAGGGGGTTTGTAAATCCCCGTTGTTGTCTGGGTATGTGTGAAGCCTGCGTCACGTTAGTGGATGACTATTAACTTCCAAACCGAAATTAGGATGAAACGAATGGAGAAGACCTTCCTGTTTTTTCCCCAATGCTTATTTGGTTTGATGTCTAAAAATACAGCCAAAAAAAACCCCAAACAAATCAGCACAACAATTTGAAACCTTGACATTGTACTAATTATCCATATGCAAATCATAAAATGTGCTGGCAAAGTCAATTTAATTGATGCTCTGTCTTCTTGTGCCTTGAACTACAGGCGTAAAATGTGGTTGGTATGGGCACGCGTGCGTGTGTGTGTGTGTGTGTGTGTGTGTATGTCTCGATCTGTCTGTCTGTGTGTGTGTGTGTGTGTGTGTGTGCGTCTCTGAGTGTGTGTGTGTGTGTGTGTGTGTGTGTGTGTGTGTGTGTGTGTGTGTGTGTGTGTGTGTGTGTGTGTGTGTGTGTGTGTGTGTGTGTGTGTGTGTGTGTGTGTGTGTGTGTGTGTGTGTGTGTCAGAGCATGGCAACCCGACCAAAGCCCGACGGGCCGGGTCGGAACCCGACGGGCCGGGCCGGACTCGGACAAAAAAAATAGAATATCTGTCGGACTCGGGTCGGGCTCGGGCTTGAACCAAACAGACATTGTGAAAATTGTAAGCAATCAGAGGAAACGTTTCAGTTCATGCAAACGGCAGTTTTGTGATTAAAAAATAAGTAATTGAATATGCATAAATGAAAATGTTGGTAGGCTACTCGTGCGAGTGATTATTATTGGCTGTATGCACGCGCCAGTTACCAGTGGCAACATGGACGCTCACTCCCAGTCAGCCGAGCAGGAATGCCGAGTCAACTTGCTTTCTTAATAAGCGCCAAATACAGTTGTCAGTGAACGCGTGGTCTTTTGTCATAGGCCTAGTGTAGGCCATGTTTTAGCATGCCTTCGGTGCTGTCTTAAATGTTGAACATAAAATGACGAAGTTTGTCACTGCATTGCTCGCCAAGGATTACATTTCCAGCAAGGGGTAGCAAGGAGCATAATATGGATTAAAGAAGACGCACACGCTACGTGGAGTTGCCTAAGGTAGGGGCGAAGAGGTTTCCTGTTACTACTTTGTCCGCTGTGACATGTCATGTCCTTCACGTAGGTTCTTAATTCTTGTCACTTTTACTGTAGCCTACAGTTGTAACTATGCGCGTGCAACCTTTCCTGATTTTATATTGACCGCATGGACATCAGGGGAAATGACATTCTCTTGGAGGGCCGAACAGGCTACTGTTCTTCGGGGTGTGAACTTATAGCCCATCCTTCTTAACGACAAGGAGTGGCATCTTCACCGGCTCGCGGGGATTTATTTGCACTAACAGTAACGTAACAAATGCGTCCATAGCCGCGCTGACTGCATCCAAACCGTATTCGTTAGTTTCGCCTTTCTTGTCCTCTCACGCCCCTCCCATGCATTTGATCACAGCACACAACATCTCTGGTCTAACCGAAAGAAACATAAGGTGCGCTGTCACATGTATGCGTGTGTTTATACTTACTATGCGTGCGTAACTAAATTAGGTATTAGGCTACAGCAAATTGCCTCATCCTAGTTGCCTATCCTGGCTATTTATCACGTGCTATTTTGAGTATGAAGGAGGCCACATAGAAAATATTGCTTGCGCACAGGTTCTGTTGTTATTACAGTGGTCTCGGGCTTCGGACGGGTTCGGACACAAACATTTTAATTAGTCTCGGGCTCGGGTCGGGGTTGATCACTTTTCTGTCGGCTGAGGGCCGGGCTCGGACAGAAAAAACCGGCCCGAGCCACGCTCTAGTGTGTGTGTGTGCGTGCGTGCGTCTCTGAGTGTGTGTGTGTGTGTGTGTGTGTGTGTGTGTGTGTGTGCGTGTGTGTGTCTGCGTATCATCTTGGCACTAGAAGGGCAGGGCTGCACTAACTGTGGACTACCACAAAAGATACGCAGCGTCAAGGTGCTGAGAGGAAAGTGGTGGAACAGGTCCTAAGTAAGAGGGTAAAGTTGGTGGCTTGATGGTCCTACTGGGTTTGGAGTGTGTTTGTGTGCACACTCGTGTGTGTGTGGAGTGGTGTGGTGTGGTGTGGTGTGGTGTGGTGTGGTGTGGTGTGGTGTGGTGTGGTGTGGTGTGCGACTATGCGCATGTGTGTGCTGGTGTGTGTGTGTGATGGTGTGCGTGCTTGTGTATGTGGCGTGCGTGCATCTCTGTGTGTGTGTCTGGTGGTGTGTGTCTGCCTGCATGTGTGTGTGCATGCGTGTGTGCATATGCTATATTTCTTGTTCCTTCATCACAGGAGGTTGGCCATCTAAGTGGGCCAGTGCTCTGGTGTGTGTTTGGTGGCCATCTAAGTGGGCCAGTGCTCTGGTGT
>NC_085873.1:39963881-39983881 GCF_034702125.1 Engraulis encrasicolus | reverse complement strand
AGTATAGTATGCCCTTTATTATCCCGCCATGGGGAAATTCATTTGTTGCAGCAGTAACATACAGATTGTGCAAAAACAGCAGACAGCATACATACAACACAGGACCAGGAGGTTAAAAAGTATATATAAGATAGATACAAATAAAGATGTTAAAGAAAATAGAAATATCTCTGTTAAAAACAACAAGTACATTAGTAAAAGTGAAAGTGCATTTGTAAAAAGTGCATTAGCAGCTTCATAAAAAGGAGGAGAGGGGCTAGAACAATAATAAATAAGTAAGTCAATTAGTTAAAAAGTTAAAAAGACCATCACTACTACCACAACCACCACCATCATCATCATCATCATCACCATCGTCATGGCTACCGCAGGGACTAATATACCCCCACTGCCGAGTCTCTGGTAGGCCCACAGCTGGACACAGTGCGACTCAGTGCCCCTTTTTGGGACCCACTAGTTTGACGCCATCTCGGTACGTCACATGGTAATCAAACATTTCAAACAAGCGATTTAAGGTTAGGGTTAAGGTTAGGGTTAGGGTTAAGGTTAGGGTTAGGATAAGGGTTAGGTTTAGGGTTAGGGTTAGGGTTAGTGTTAGGTTTAGGGTCGTATGACGTAAGCGGTAAGTACCGAAAGGGCGTCGAACTAGTGAGTCCCGCCACTTTTTGCTTTATGATTGAGCTGTGTCGTGCCTATTCAAAAAGCAAAAAGTGGCGGCCGAGTCACGCTTTGTCAAGCTGTAGGCCTACCAGAAAACCGGCAGTGGAAAAGAGGCAATACCGTCTGGCAGGGTCCGAATAGGGCCCCCAGCACTAGGGGTGTTAACCGATAGCCGTTTAACCGGTGGTTAACCGAATCAACTTTAACCGGTCGGTTAGAAATTTGTAGGCGCCGATTTAAAAAAAAAAAGAAAAAAACAAGAAAAAAACACTATTTTTTTTACAGCTCCCGAATGCCAGTCAACGTCTGATATTGAATTACATACACACGTGTTATTGGTGTTATACTTCTATATTCTTCATTCTAGTGAATGGGGCAGTATGATCTTTCAATATTAAAAAATATAGCCTAAATGAAAGCGGAGTCAGAATAGGTCCTCCAGGTCCAGCACCAATACAGGAGGGCCCTGGGCCCAGGGGCAAATGCCCTGCTTGCCCCTCCTCGAGCTCCGCCTACTACAGTAGGCAGGGCTGGGGCATGGTGGCGTCTGCTCCTGAGTGTTGGGCATTGTTTAAAAACTGGGAGGCCATTCTGCCTAGCTGACGAACACAACATGGGCTGGGTGGGTAGGCTATTGGCGCACACACACACACACACACACACACACACACACACACACACACACACACACACACACACACACACACACACACACACACACACACACACACACACACTAGGGGTGTACATCACAGGTTCCATGACTCCAAAACTGGGAGGCCATTCTTGCCTTGTATTGCAGGCGGACACAATATAACATGGGCTGGGTGGGTAATGTATTGTAGGCTATTGGCTTTGACCAGCACAGCTACAGCAACCTCCCCCGCCATTGTTTTCATCCCAGCCGAGAGTGACTGTACCAGAGATATTCTATAGAGATATGCCAACATAATAGGTTTCTATGGGCACCTAACATGACCAGGTTCCGGTCTGCCTAAAGGGCGTGTCATAATGCTCCTACAATGAATAGAACAGTCCTTAGGTCTGCCTAGGTCTGCCTAAGGGGGGCCATAATAGAACCAGGAAACAATGGGCCAATGGAACCTCTCTCTCTCTACTCTCTCTGACTGTACTGGGCTGGCCTTTTAGCAGACTCTCCTGGGGCACGGACACTGACACGGACACGCATATGTGCTCACGTGCGCACACGCGCGCACACACACACACACACACATAAGGGCAAACACATACTCAATAACAACTGCACATATACACACACAATACCATAACACACACACACACACACACACACACACACACACACACCAAATTGTTAATCGTCAGCAACTGCACTCATGCAAGCACAACTGATAACTAAAGCGGATGTAACCACACAACCCCCCCCCCCAACACACACACACACACACACACACACACACACACACACACACACACACACACACACACACACACACACACACACACACACACACACACACACACACACACACACACACACACACACACACACACACACACACACACACACACACACTAGGGTTGTACAATATCGATTTCTTAAAGGTACACTGTGCAGGCAATGCTCAAAAAAGGTACTGCAACTATGCTGTTCATTGAAACTTGGTTTCCTATTGCCAAAGTTGATCTTTTCATGAAAGTTTACTAAGTAATTAACAAATATTTTCTAGTATGGCCAAAGTACAGTCATTTTTGCAGCTAAAAAAAATGCTTTTTCTGGACATTCAAAATGGTGAAGATTCCCCTTTTCATGTATGAAAAGTGCAATTTTTCCAGTCATAATGAATACTTAGAATTTGATGGTGGTGGTAAGTATTCATGACAAAGGTAACATTAGTGAATGGGTAGCCTGGATTCTGGAAATAAACAACTAAAAATCTCACATAGTGTACCTTTAAGGCAGCGATTCCATTATTTTCGATACTTAAGAATGCCCCACGATACGATTCGATTCGATTTTCTCCAATTACTTTTCCGCTTCTATTATGTTATGGAGCTCGGGCATTGGGCAGGGGCCAGCGATTTGATTATTTTCCATAATTAAGAACAGGAGAGAGAGAGGGACGGAGTACAAGAGAGAACAGGAGAAAGAAAGAGATAGTAGAACAGGGGAGAGAGAGAGTGAGGGAGGAGAACAGGAGAGAGAGAGAGAGGGAGTAAGGAGGTTGTTTCACTAACCCTCCGTGCACCCCCGAGTCGAGGGTGCCAGGAGAGGTGTGGTGTCCAACAGTAAGTTCAGTATAAGTTGGATCGGATTGGCCAGTGTGTCCAACAATAAGTATGTAGAGTATATATTGGATCAGATTGGCCAGTGTGTTCAACAGTAAGTATAGTATACAGTACATTGGATCGGATCGGCCAGGAGAGGTGTCAAACAGTAAGTATGTATATATTGGATCGGATTGGCCAGTGGGTCCAACAGTAAGTATGTATATATTGGATCGGATTGGCCAGTGGGTCCAACAGTAAGTATGTATATATTGGATCGGATTGGCCAGTGTGTCCAACAGTATGTATATATTGGATCGGATTGGCCAGTCAGCGGCAAGGTTGCCAGATGAGACTGATGGAAGTACTAAATCCTGGCCAATTTGAACTAATTTATATTGACGTCTATGGCCATGAATTTGCAGAAAAACCCGCCCAAATGCCCTTTATACACATAATTAGCCGCAGACGGCCGTCCTAAGTAGCCCAAATGGGCGGGAAACCGTCCAATCTGGCAACGCTGGACGCCTCCCCCACGCTCCTGCTAGCATGAGGGTCTGGGCTCTCGGCCGCATGCTAGACTTATGACAGGTAATAGGGGTGAACAGTGTTCTGTGCATGGGTGTTTGTATGAGAGAGAGAGAGAGAGAGAGAGAGAGAGAGAGAGAGAGAGAGAGAGAGAGAGAGAGAGAGAGAGAGAGAGAAAAGGAGAGAAAAGGAGAGGAGAGCAAGAGAGAGAGAGAGAGAGAGAGAGAGAGAGAGAGAGAAGGAGAGCAACAGAGAGAGAGATAGAGAGAGAGAATAAAACTAGAAAGCTAAATCACTGTTCTTTTCTGAAAAAAAAAACACGGAGCATGAAATGATTGCCTAATTTTGCGCAATCCATTATTCTACTGTCACGCGTGCACGCAACACGCACACACACACACACGCTCGCACATATTCTTTTCAAATGTGCTCTACTGAGTAGACAGGTGATGAAGGTGGGAATGACAGCCAGGGAGGGTTCACGGCTAAAACGGGATTGACTTTCCAAAAAGCACAGTGGATGGCCGCCCAGTAGTATGGGATTTCAGGGAGTTTCTTTTCTATTCTTTTTTGCTTTTCAAGGCAACGCCAAAAGGCACATCACAAAAGTTGTCATTTTAAAGGGTTCAAGTGGTGCCAAATGCAACACGGTGCACAGTAAATGTTGCAGTGTTAATTCAACACTTAAAGAGTTCATTTAAGTCCAAATGATGTCAAATAAACTCTCTGAGTGTTAAATGAACACTGCAGAATTTACTGTGTGGGACTGTGCTGTAACCAAGGCAAAATGTACTGTATGTCTGATGGCGGTTGAGAATGTGTAGGATTTGAGTGTGTGTGTGGGCAATGACATGTATGCCTATACAGTATGTGTACGAATATACCTGTGTGTGTGTGTGTGTGTGTGTGTGTGTGTGTGTGTGTGTGTGTGTGTGTGTGTGTGTGTGTGCGCGTGCGTACGTAGGCATGTATGTCTGTATGCCTGTACACATATGCCTGTCTAACTGGGTGTACACATGTGTGCAAGTGTGTGTGTGTGTGCAAGTGTGTGTGTGTGTGTGTGTGTGTGTGTGTTGGTAGTGTGTGTGTGTGTGTGTGTGTGTGTGTGTGTGTGTGTGTGTGTGTGTGTGTGTGTGTGTGTGTGTGTGTGTTGGAGTGTGCACCCTCTAATGACCACAGCTAGTTCATTGGCGTTAGAAGAGAAGAACACGGCCCTACCGCAGCGCTAATGGTAGGGCACTCATCTACTACGCGGCAGGCCCGGGTTCGAATCCCGGCCCCTTTGCTGGTCCTTCCCTAGTGCGTCTCTCTCTCCCAACTCACTTCCTGTCTCTGCTTCACTGTCCTGTCTGATAAACACCAAAAAGGCGTGAAAAGTCCCCCCCACCAAAAAAATACTTTTAAAAATTAAAAAAAGAAGAGAAGTACACACTTAAAAAAGGGCCCAGTAGCTGCTTGGCATCATTTTGTAAAGGCAGAGTAGGAGGGGTTGAAATGAATGTACCCTTCGAAGTACACAAAAAGAAGGACTCCAAAGGACTCCCATTTAATTCAACCAACTACATGCAATCAGCCATAGAAATATTCGCCCGCTTTAACTTCCTTCAAAGGGGGGGGGCTGGCTTTACTTGCTTGGGTTTTTGAGTCAGAAAGACTGTGTGGTTAGGCTGCACAGCTGTAAGTCACTCTTGACAAAAGAGCAAAAAGCAATTCTGGGGCCGTTTTTTTTTTTTTTTGGGGGGGGGTGGGGGGGTGCATGCTGTGGAAACACGGCAGGATTAAGACGGATTGGGGCCCCTAGGCTACAGGTTGCTGTGGGGGCCCCCCCTGGAAGGCGAATTTTGCGAGAAATTTACACAGACAGTGTCATGATTAGGAGCCAGGGATTAAGGATAACACATCTACCAACTGCATTGAACATGACAGATGAATTTGACCATATTGCATCTTGTCACAATTCTGCAATTCTTCACTTTTGGCCAATCGGGGCCCCCCTGGCCCCTAGGCTGCAGCCATATCTAGCCTGTGGTGGGGCCTCCTAGGCTGCAGCCATATCTAGCCTGTGCATTAATCCGGCCCTGCTGTGGAAACACGATCGACACAGCGGGCCCATATGGGTTTGGGCTTTTGCCATGCGAATAATAACAAGAAATAATACATGAAATATGTTTTTATAGAGACATACAAATACCTTTTAAAATAAGACTTACTGTAAAATAAGAAAATAAGAAATGTTAGCTTTTGTACATACCAGACACAAAAGCAAAGCAAACCTTTGGCGGCTCTTTCCATTCTCAACCAATCGTCTCCTCGACTACTAGACTGGTAAGCCAGACTAATACATGAACATATTTTCTGCCGATGGGGTTTGTTTAGCTCAGTGGTTCTCAACCTTTTCTGAACAAACGCCACCCGCCCCCCCCTGATTTTATCATGATGAAGCATAATGAATCAAGACAGACTTTTGGACAATGATTCCATCACTGCATCACTGCGACCTTGACTTTGCGGATGACATCAGTTTGCTCTCTGACGATGTGGAACAAGCACAAACTGTACTGAGCAGGGTAGAGCTAGAGTGCGCCAAGGTCGGCCTCAGGCTTAACGCCAAGAAGACTGAGGTCATCACCTACAACATCCCACCTGAACCATCAACCTCTGAGTACAGCAGGAGGCACTGTGCTGAAAGAAGTCGATGATTTCAAATACCTGGGCTCATGGGTCAACTCTACTGAGCAAGATCTAAAAGTGAGGAAGGCACTTGCGTGAAGGGCCCTGAATGGTATGGCCAGTGTATGAAACTCCAATCTCCCCCGTCCAATCAAACTCAGCTTCTTCTACGCGACAGTAGTCAAGTCAAGTATGTTTTATTGTCAATTTCTTTACATGCACTGGTCATACAAAGAATTTGAAATTACATTTCTTGCTTTCCCATACAGACATAGACTAATCTAGGTAAGGACATAGACAGTATAGACATAGACAGTACTTATACATGGACTTAAGACAGTATGGACATAGACAGTGCTCATACAGACATTTAAAGTGCAAGACTGGACAACAGAAGACTTGTAGAGGACATTGAGAGTAAATAGAATGGAGGCCAAAATTCTATTTCATTGTTGAAGCCAAGTTGGAGCCAAGGTTGGACCCAAAAAGACCAAAAAATGGCCAAATCCCATTCATTCCTATGAGAGACATAAAACCCTGTATCTCCCTTAAATGCCACTCCAGGGGGATAATTTTTCGCTCAACTAGTAGGTCCCCTTGCTCTCCAACTTACCAGGGTGGTGATGTTTTGTGGTGATGTTTTGTTTTAGAGAGATAGTAAAAGTTAAATTGACCAATGAGCATCAGAACATGGTTTGATTGACCGTTAGAAATCTTGTTGTTGTCCAATCAGCACCTGCGTTTGGCGTTGCTAAGGTGGAATGTAAGTTGGAATGTTCCCAAATCTGGCTTCAAAGCGTTGAATGGCAAATAGCGTTGATTTGGCGTCCATTCTATTTACTGTCAATGGTAGAGGACATACATTAAGTCCGTCCTCCACTATGGCAGTGAATGCTGGACCCTGACACCAACCCTAGAGAACTCCCTTGATGGGTGCTACACCAGGATGCTGCGTGCAGTGCTTAAACATCAGTAAAAGTGCACATGTAATCAACAAAATCCTATACGAGGGAATACCAAGGGTGAACAAGAAGAAAGCTGTAAGGAGAATGAGACTTGCAGGACATTGCCAAAGTCACCCAGAACTGCCAGCCAGCAAACTGGTGCTACGGGAACCATCACATGAGTGCCGGTTAAGAGGACGTCCCACACTAACATTTGTGGACATACTCAAGAAGGACGCCGGAGCCCAGAGTACCAGCGAACTGAAAAGATGTATGGAGAATCGGGATGACTGGAAGCAACGATGGAAGGCTCGTCTGAGGACGACCTAGAGAGAAATGAGGCTCTCTCAACTGCAGACAAATGAGTGGAGTGCAGCAGCAGTGACATTGTTAAGAAATAAAGAATGAAGAAAAAAAATCCACCACCACTTTAAAACTTATTCCGGCGCCCTTGCCTTGACACCTGCTAATAGTCACAAATAAAACACCCAGGGTTGTGGTGGAGTCTTAAAATCTCTACCCAGGCCGCCACAGGCTGCCCGCAAGTGAAGCCACAGGGAGCAGCCCCATCCTCCCTTGCTACTATAAATGGGGCAGCTGTGGGCCCTGCCGTGGCCAAACGGTAGGGCACTCGTCTACCATGCGGCTGACCCGAGTTCGATTCCCGGCCCGGGTCCTTTGCCGGCCCTTCTCCATCTCTCTCCTCAGTCGCTTCCTGTCACCACGTTCACTGTCCTGTCATAATTTAAGTAAAAAAAGACCCAAAAAATATCTAAATGGGCAACTGTGGCCTAGTGGTTAGGGAGTTGGTCTTTCAATCTGGGGGTTGTCTGGAGGTTCGAATCCCACCTGACCTCTCCCCTACACCTCCATCCATGGCTGAAGTGCCCTTGATCTGGGCACCTACACCCCAAATGGCTCCAGAGACCGTAAACCAATATTCTGAAAAATAATAGCTGTGAGACACTTTGGATAAAAGCATCAGCTAAATGTAATATACATATATAGATATGTGGTAACACTTTAGAATAATGGATGCAAAAAAGCATTATAAAGACTTAATAAATAATTAACTATCAATGAACAAAACATTAACAAACGTTTCAAAATGACTAGGAAATGTAAACAAATGCTTGTAAATGACTAGGAAATGCTATGTTAATATTTTATATTTATCAAACATTTACAAGTTGCTTGTAAATGAATAAAATACTCTGTTATAAGGTATGTAAAATCTTGCATATATCATTTGTAGATATTTTATAAAGCATTAATAAAACTTAGTTAATAATAAAAACATTTGTTAATGTTTTATTCATCATTAGTTAATTATTTACTGAGTCTTTACTAAGGAACATTATTATAAAGTGTTACCAGATATGTTTCTTTTTTCTCCCTCTGCCCCTGCTAAAAATGGTTGCCTCTCCTTCATAACAAACAAGACACAAAAGACGCCTTTATGGAACACGAAGCCAGAGAGTAAAAATGGCTGCTGATGCTCCCATGCAAGGACCAAAATATTTTTTGAGAGGGGGTGAGTGGGCGGAAGAGGCTGTGTGTGTGTGTGTGTGTGTGTGTGTGTGTGTGTGTGTGTGTGTGTGTGTGTGTGTGTGTGTGTGTGTGTGTGTGTGTGTGTGTGTGTGTGTGTGTGTGTGTGTGTGTGTGTGTGTCCGGGCATATGTGTACATGTATGTCTGTGTGTGTGTGGTAGTGGTGATGTGTAGATTTGTGGCTGGGGGGTAAAAACTGTGTAGCCGGGGGATAGTAGAACTTGTGGCTTAGTTTTTTTTTCTCTTCCGTCTCGTATTTCAGATATAGCTACGGCTGGTGCTTAATTTGGTCCCAAACAGGGATATTTGGGGCAGGCACCTGAGGGCTTTGGGGGCTGACGTCATCCCCAGGGAGGCTATTTTTGGGGCCGACGGTCAAAAGGTAGTCTGTTGAACTAGTTGGGGCTTCTTTTTTTACAGCCAGCCTGGCTCTTCTCTTCTCTTCTCTTCTCTTCTCTTCTCTTCTCTTCTCTTCTCCCTCCCAGCAACAGGGAGTGTGCGAGTGAGTCAATGAGACACACTCCCCTCCCCAAAAAAACCCCACATCCAGCTTGTCACGATTCTTTATGTCTCTATGTCTGTCTGCATGGGAAAGTAAGAAACTTAATTTCAATTCATTGTATGACCAGCGCATGTAAAGAAATTGACAATAAAATCGACTTGACTTGACTGCTTTACTGTGTGAGCAAACCATTCTTTCTCGTCTTTTATTAAGCAATGGGTAAATATTGTTGCATTTTTTGTAACCATGTAATGCACACTTTTACAGTAGTGGAACTAGCGATATGGATTATTTTATATCACGATAGTGATATATTTTACTATATAGCCTATCTTAAATTTTAGCAAAGTAGCACAGACTCGTCCACAAGTGTCTCTGCACTTATCCGGGTACTGCACTCTAGGGGGTGCCAACCGAGGAGTGACTGCAGACTCATACGGACTGAATAGGCTGCATGCGCTGTCTCAACAGCATACGACCAGAAATAAATCATGGGAGTAAAAAAAAAAACATAGCTTGACCCACACGTACCTTTAAAATTATTTCATAAATCAAAATGCTATATTAAGAGGTGAAATGATAATAAAATGTATATTAGCTGTAATAATGGAAATATATATTTCTTATCACGATATAAATGATAAAGGAGAAAGGTCACGATAGACACGTTTCTATCGTCCTCACGATATGTATCGTCATATCGCCCAGCACTAAGTGGAACAAATGCAACCACACAGTAGCTGATGGGGTCGCCTGCGGGCCTATTCACTGTTTGATGAAAATACTCCATCATAACATACATCATAACAACATTGCTATGACAGTACCGGGAGCCTTAAATAACAGATCAAGACATAGTCATTACAATTTTGGTGACAGTAAGGTTATAACATAGGTTCTGTGCTAAGGGGTTAAAGGGTGTCAAGGTGGCTATTCTTATGGGCTTCTTCTCTCATGTCAAAAAATAACTAGAAACACCTCTAAATTCGCTACCTGTCACATAAACCCTCTGAAAACCCACATCTATTAATGTTGACCACACTCTCTGCCCTGCCATGCATGGCCGTGGAGGGAAAAAAAAAGACACCGTTGCAAATGAAATGTGCAAAGATGAAAAAAAAGAAACCCCCATCCCAAAACGGATCCACATACAACAGCATCTGTTTAAATTTAGCTTCGGCATCGGGCCGCAAGGGAACACAAAAGAGCTACAAATTCTGCCATAAGACTGCGGGCCAAAACGTTTCCTTCACATGTACGCCTAAGAATAAATCCCCCTGCTCTGCCTACTCGTCTCTGGGATGCTGCACAGGCCCTTGGCCTAAATGTTTTAATATTGGTGTGTGTGTGTGTGTGTGTGTGTGTGTGTGTGTGTGTGTGTGTGTGTGTGTGTGTGTGTGTGTGTGTGTGTGTGTGTGTGTGTGTGTGTGTGTGTGTGTGTGTGTGTGTGTGTGTGTGTGTGTTGCAGCGTGTGTGTGTGTGTGTGTGTGTGTGGGGTGGAGGGGGGGGTATTTTTGTGAGACGGCTATTTTCAGAGTTGGACATTTATATTTCTCTCTTTTTTTCCTCTTCTTCTTCTTCCTCCTCCTCCCTTGCCTCCCTTCTTTCGTTCTTTCTTTTTTTCCCGTTTTCTTTCTCAGGGCCGGCTTAGGGAGCTGAAAACACAAGCAACACATTTTGAGGATTTTAAAATCGATGCAAACTTGCCATCTTCAACAGAACAGAGAGAGCGAGAGAGAGAGTGAGAGAGAGAGATGAAGAGAGAGAGAGAGAGAGAGAGAGAGAGAGAGAGAGAGAGAGAGAGATAGAGAGGAAGGCAGAGAGAATGTGAGACAGAGAGAGAGAGGCATAATAAGACCAGCACCAGAGCCACACAAGAGAGAGAGAGAAAGACAGAGAAAGAAAGAGCGAGGAAGAGATATGAGGACACAGACAGAGAGAGAGAAAGAGAGAGAGAGAGGCAGAATAAGACCGGCACAGAGCCACACAACCAAAAAGAAAGAGAAAGTTCTGAGTTCAAAGCAGTTCTGTTAAGTGTCCTGGCAGGCTATCTTCAGTGGCCAGCATAAAGCAGAAAGGGGATGAAGGCTAGAAGAGGAGAGAAGAGTCAGGAGGGGGTCTTGGTGACAACTCTCCTCCCAATTTGGGGAGCAATTTAGTGCCCATTCTTCCCATTCATCTCAGGGTCTTATAATCCTCGGCCCAGATTTGAAGCTGCTATCCGAATGAAGATGGCAGTCTGCTGCACAGGCTCTGGCACTGGCGCACCATGGGGTATGATTACTTACAACTGACTCAGAGAGAGAGAGAGAGAGAGAGAGAGAGAGAGAGAGAGAGAGAGAGAGAGAGAGAGAGAGAGAGAGAGAGAGAGAGAGAGAGAGAGAGAGAGGGAGTGTTACCGTATTGTAAGGCGAAAAGAAAAAAAATGAAGACACAGAGAAAGTAGTAAATGAGAGAGATGAAAGAATGAGAAAGTGAAATAGAGATGGAGAAGAGAGAGAGAGATAGAGAGAGAGAGAGAGAGAGAGAGAGAGAGAGAGAGAGAGAGAGAGAGAGAGAGAGATGAAATGTCAGGCACCTCCTGCCATACTGAGATGCTTTCACAGCTTCTATGCCTCAGTGACAGCCAGGCCACACCCTCCTGGTGACGCAACACCTTCTGTGTCGCTTCTAGTCAGGCCAATGAGCAATGTAAATATCGTTTCTGATCTCCGGATAAATCGGGATCTCTACCCACTTTGGCGGGGACCAATCAACATCTGCAGTAGAAGATGACAGACACACCCTACCTATACAACATAGCATTAGCCCCATACGACTTTGTTGCTGTCGACCAACATTGACGAAGCACGTGAGCGAGAACTTGTCGTCACGATGTGGGTGTTATTAAATACAGAGCATTTAAAGTCGGCCACAAATATGAACGAGACGATGAGCTCGCAACAGTTTGCTCTACTAACACACCACGTGTGAGGAGTGGGGGGACAGGCAGTGTTGAGGAGCTGAAGTGGGGACCTGCGCAAACTTGTGTAGGGGTGTGAGACAAGACTCATATACACACGTGAGTGAGTTGTTGACCAACCAGTTCATGGGCGCGTGACCTCAGAGGCAGTCTGCAGGCGAGCGTTGAAGGGGATAAGCAACTGCAGAGGTTGCAAGATCTGACTGCAGTCGCATTCATCCCGCGATAGTTTGACACCATGTGACATGTCACCTCGTCAACGCAACACCGCATCACCGAAATGTTGAAGTTTGACAGGAAATCTAACCATCATGCAACTTTTTGAGCCAGAATGCATTGCTGTCTAAATGCGGATGCAGCAGTTGCGGTATCTCGATCGCACTTATTAGCATAGACATCTCATAGACAAAGGCAGTTCAGTATGCAACAAAGGGGTAATTCCACACGCTTCTGTTTTGTCATCTAGTACATCGACGGGAGATAGGCAGGGAATATTAACAGCAGATTCCCTCTTGTGTCCATAAGGTGGCAGAGTTGAGTAAAAAAAGGTTGAGAACCATTGGCATAGACGGACGCATCTGCTGTCCGCCTGTCGGACTTGTTGTGCAAAGAAGCTTGACTTGACTTGCAAGCTTTCGGTCCTTAGACCTTCATCAGGCACTTTTTGCACTTGATTAAAAAAAGAAAATAATTGCATCTGTGCTGCTCAGGTGTTTTCTCTCCAGTTAAAGGATTTATCCGGAGTTGGAACAAGTTTGCCTGATTTTTGCATGTTTGGGATGAAATACAGTCACTCTAGAGCAAAATCAAGGCAAAAGGATGCGTTTTGAGAAAGTTTGATAATATCACGTTAGCCTCGTTAGCCATATCAGCTATGCAATATGAAAGATGCGGGCATCGTTTTTCGGCGGTTACACACACTTCAAAAACACAAGTCTTACACAGCTCAAAACAACGTCACACTTACCTCTTAATATGTTGAGGGTATCCACACATAAACCAAAGTGTCCAAAGTCCTTCATGTATTCTTGAAAGGTCTGCAGAATGTGTTTTGTGAAGCTACTACCTTGAGAATATCTAAATTACGATCAAGACAACTATTTGACACTAAAGTCCACCAAGTAGATTGCCGAGTGCGTCGCACCATCAGCTATGGTTACTCGCTAAGGAAATAATCATAGCTGATGGTGCGACGCACTCGGCAATCTACTTGGTGGGCTTTAGTGTCAAATAGTTGTCTTGACCGTAATTTCGATATTGTCAAGGTAGTAGCTTCACAAAACACATTCTGCAGACCTTTCAAGAATACATGAAGGACTTTGGACACTTTGGTTTATGTGTGGATACCCTCAACATATTACGAGGTAAGTGTGACGTTGTTTTGAGCTGTGCAAGACTTTAAAATGTTGTGTTTTTGAAATGTGTGTAACCGCCGAAAAACGATGCCCGCATCTTTCATATTGCATAGCTGATATGGCTAACGAGGCTAACGTGATATTATCAAACTTTCTCAAAACGCATCCTTTTGCCTTGATTTTGCTCTAGAGTGACTGTATTTCATCCCAAACATGCAAAAATCAGGCAAACTTGTTCCAACTCCGGATAAATCCTTTAAGCAGTTCAGTATATTTTGCTCTCCCAAAAACAAGGCACAGCAAGAAAGTAACAAAAAACGAAACAACAAGAACAACAAAATAATCATGAGCTAAGACGATAGTGAGTGTCAGGGAGATAGCCACTCACTCATGACAGCTCAGGGTCTTTGTGCCATCTCCCCCTTGGTCTCTCACACACAGACAGTGTTGCCAGATTGGGCGGTTATTACCCACCAAATTGGGCTGCTTGGGATGGCCGTCTGCGGGGGAAAAAACGGGTCAAAAAGCGGCCATTGGCCATTTGGCGTTATGCCCATAGAAAGCAATGCAATTTGTTGAGATTTGGTGGAATTTAGCATCTCTCTTGGCGGGTTTGAGAACCTTTTGGGCGGGATTTGATCGGACACATCTGGCAACGCTGCGCACAGACCACATTGCTGCCAGCCAGTTAACCAGCCAGACAGCCAGCCAGCCTCCTGACATTCGAGGTATGATTTTTTTTCTCGCTAATCTCGTCTGCAATGCTTATGTAAGCCTAAGCGACCCAATTAAAAACACGGCATAGAAAAAAAAACCCTGCAACTTATTTTGCTTTGAAGCTTACTGTCTAGTGTCTAGTGTGTGTTTGTGCGTATGAGCGTTGATTTGGCTATGTGTCTGTGCATGTGCGTCTATGCGTGTTTATGTCTGAGTGTACATATGGGTGTCTCTGAGTGTGTGGGTGTTGTAAGAAAGAAAAGAGGCAGAGAGAAAGACGTGAAGAGAGAGAGAGAGAGAGAGAGAGAGGGAGGGAGAGAGAGAGATAGAGAGGAGGGAGAGAGAGAGGGAGACAGAGAGAGAGAGAGAGAGAGAGAGAGAGAGAGAGAGAGAGAGAGAGAGAGAGAGAGAGAGAGAGAGAGAGAGGGAGAGAGAGAGATAGAGAGGAGGGAGAGAGAAAGATGAAGGTGAAGAGGGCTGGAGAGAGGAAGAAAGTGTTAGAGTGTAAGAGAAGGCAGAGAGAAAAAGAAAGAGAAAGCAAGAGAAAGAAAGAGAGAGAGAGAGAAAGCGAGAGAAAAAAAGAGAGAGAGAGAAAGAAAGAGATAGAAAGAGAGAGAGAGAGAGAGAGAGAGAGAGAGAGAGAGAGAGAGAGAGAGAGAGGAAGAGTAGCCCTCTAAACACATTGCACAGACAGCAGCAGAGAGTGTGTGTGTGAGAGAGGAGGGGGGGTAGAGCATCTCCATCAGGCAGACAGGCAGGCAGTCAGGCAGTCAGGCAGTCAGGCAGGCAGGCAGGCAGTCAGGCAGTCAGGCAGGCAGGCAGGCAGGCGGTAAAAGGATTACATCATCCAGACAACACAGACGGTAAAGCCGGCAAACCAGACAGTCGCACTGTTTGGGGAAAACAAAAAAAAAGAAAAGAAAGAAGAGAAAGAAGAAAAAAAAGAAAAGAGTCTTCCTCCAATTGGACAAAGATGATGTAATGCTCGCTACACATCAGTTGTGTTTGAGAGTGTGCATGAGCTATTAGCCCGGGGGTGAATTGTAGGTAAAATGATACGCTGCAACATAAATGTTTTTGCGCGCATGCAAACCATATGGGCGTTCGTTTCGAAAAAGCAACCTTTATGCTGAATGGAAATGCTGTGTTCTATAGTAGAATGTATGGATGTGTCACCACCAAAAACACCAGGTAAACAGCAACCGAAGACAAAAAAATCAAAGAAACAGGAGCATTTTGTAGCATTATTATGCTACCCACCACACAAGGTCGAAAGGCAAAAAAAATCAAACAAACAAAGGCTGAGGGGCTGTTTAGCGCACAAGGGTACAAAAAAAACCGAAGGCATTTTATTTAATGAGAAAGGGGTGCATAAATAATGTCATACCATATCAACACACCGTCAAGGCCAGAACTCAAGAATTAAAAAAAGAAAACAAAAATAGTGAGCCAGAGTCGATAGGCTGTGATGGTGGTGGAGGTGGTGATGAGAGAAAGGAGAGAGCGGAGGGAGGGAGAGAGCGAGACACGGTTCTTATGCGAGGAAATGGTACATAAAGGAGAGGAAAAGAAAAAAGAATGAGGAAAGGGAGGGAGGAAAAAAAAATAAAAATAAAGAAATAACAAAAAAGAGGTGAACATGGGACATAAATATCGGAGCTAATGACCTGTACTGGTGAGTGCTCTGGACTGTCGACTGCTGCGCTCCGGCCATTTATCCTCCCAGCCCTCCTCCAGTGCCTCCTTGTCCACCACCATTCACCACCGGCTAGCACTCGGAGAGCCATGGGGGATATCAATCACTCCGAGACGCCTGCCGCTTCGCCTTTTTCCGAACCTTTTTCCGGTGTATAGCGTCGATATGAGCTATTTCTCGAGCTAAGCTATCTAGTCATTAGAACACACTACTATGGTACGTAGCTCGCCCCCAGGGGTTGGGTTTGGGCTATGTTAACAGCCTACTGGTAGCTCATCTTGACGGAAACCTGGTGGGCGATGTGGTTTGGGTTTGGGGGGTGGCGGTGGTGGTGGTGGTGGTGGCTCGGTGGCGGGCTTTCTGGGAAGTTCACGCCGCGTTTATAGTGCTGACGACAGAATGGACGTCAGGCAGGACTGACGTACAGTCTCTCCCGGCAGAGTTGAGTAGCGTAGTGTGTGTGTGTGTGTGTGTGTGTGTGTGTGTGTGTGTGTGTGTGTGTGTGTGTGTGTGTGTGTGTGTGTGTGTGTGTGTGTGTGTGTGTGTGTGTGTGTGTGTGTGTGTGTGTGTGTGTGTGTGTGTGTGTGTGTGTGTGTGGGTGTGTGTGTGAGAGGGGGTGTGTGTGACGGGGTGGGTAGGAGCAGTGGTACTGGTGGTGCTAGAGTTCAGACAGTTTTAGTGTGTGTTTGTGTGTGTGTGTGTGTGTGTGTGTGTGTGTGTGTGTGTGTGTGTGTGTGTGTGTGTGTGTGTGTGTGTGTGTGTGTGTGTGTTGTTGTTACAGTAACTGTGTGCGAGTGCGTGTGCGTGTGCGCACGTTCGTGTGTGTTCTTGTCTGTGTGTGTGTGTGTGTGTGTGTGTGTGTGTGTGTGTGTGTGTGTGTGTGTGTGTGTCTGTGTGGGTGTGTGCCTGTGCGTGTGTGTCTGTGTGTGTGTGCGCGCGCACGTTCGTGCGTGTGTGTGTGAGTGTGTGTGTGTGTGTCTGTGTGTGTGTGTGTAAACGGTGGAATTGGGTGGGCGTGGGCGTGGTGGTAGTGTTGACCAGTGAATGAACAGCATCTTGATTACTTTGCATGGCTGTTGCTATCCACGACACAGGCAGTGAAAACCAGTGAGACACACAAGTGTGTGTGTGTGTGTGTGTGTGTGTGTGTGTGTGTGTGTGTGTGTGTGTGTGTGTGTGTGTGTGTGTGTGTGTGTGTCTGCGTCTGCGTCTGCGTCTGTGTGTGTACGTAAGGGGTGGTGTTGACCAGTGAATGAACAGCATCTTGATTACTTTGCATGGCTGTTGCTATACGACGCGGGCAGTGACACACTGCCCAGACCCAAACAAAGGACTAGATGGGGAAGGATGGAAAAGGATCGAAGGGAAAGATTGCATGTTAAAGGAGCAAGCAAGGCTGTATCAGTAGTCCTCAGCCATGTTACACATATAAATTAACATTACCATTTTGGCCATACGTCAAAACACCTTTGCGACAAGGCAAAGCAGAGACTACCACATTTGCAACATTGGAACACATTATTGTCGTTCCCCACCGTTTCTCTGTAGCCATAAGTGGAGTAAGCCAGTTCACACTAGATGAATAACTTCCTATGCAAAAGTTTCTAAAAAATATATCAACTTCTGAATAAAACTTCGAGCTCATCATCTACATATGGAGCAAACTTTAAGTGACCTTTCGTATGTTGGGGGTGGGGCGTGATTTCCCGCCACCCTTGATAACAGTCCAGGGTCCACATTCAATAGCGGACTATTATCTCTTTAAATTAAAAGTTTGGAGCAAGCTACACCAGCTACCCGGGTTCAATACTAGCCCGGGTCATTTGCCGATTCTTCCCTGTCTCTCTCACAACACTCATTTCCTGTCTCTCCTCCACTGTCCTATCGAAAATAAAGGCAAAAAAGCCCTAAAAAATACACATTTAAAAAAAAAAAGTTAGGACCTTCAGAATTTAATGCGCACAGTCTGATAAGATAAAACTTAAGCCAGCACGCTACGGCACTATATGCCACAGGCAGTTAGTTAGTTATCCAGCATGCAGCACTCCACTCCACTCCACTCCAAGTCCAAGGACGCCCTCGCTCCCTCAGCTCACGGGAGAGAGAGAGGGAAGGAGAGATGGATGTGCAGACAGAAGGAGAGAGAGATGGAGCAATGGATAAACGGACAGAGAGAGAGGTGGAGGGGTGGATAAATGGACAGAGAGAGAGAGATGGATGGAGAGATAGAGAGATGGAGAGATGAGTGCACGGACAGAGGGAGAGAAAGATGGAGGGATAAATGGACAGAGAGAGATGGAGAGATAGATGCATGGACAGAGGGAGAGAGTGATGAAGAGATGGAGAGATATATGCATGGGCAGAGGAAGAGAGAGAGATGGAGAGATGGAGAGATAGGCATGGACAGAGGAAGAGAGAGATGAAGAGATGGACATGTTATTAGTCCCAGTAGTCCCTCTGCTTAAACCACGTCACTACCTTGAACTTGCCTCTACCCAGGGCTGTTGGAGCTGCTCAAAGTTGATTGGTCCCCGGCAAAGTGGGTGGGGTTACCCAATTTCTCCGGAGCTCAGAAAGATGTTGCATAGCTCTTGACCTGACTAGTACAATAGCAACGCCAAAGGTGTCACAAGAAGGGCGTAGTCTGGCTAGAACAAACGGACAGAGAGAGAGAGAGAGATAGAGAGAGAGAGAGAGAGAGAGAGAGAGAGAGAGAGAGAGAGAGATAGAGAGAGAGAGAGAGAGAGAGATATGGATTAATGGACAGATGGAGAGAGAGGTGGATGTGGAGGGATGAAGGGAGATCTCTTTCCTTTCAACAGGCCTTTCCTTATACACATTCACCACCCTCACACAACACACGCAGGCACATTCTCTATTAAAAACAGACACACATACATACAACACACACACACACACACACACACTGCACACACACTGCACGCCGCCCCCCCAAACACACACACACACACACACAGTTCCAGAAATATAACACACGCACGCATGCACGCACACTACTCCTCCCTACACCCCACCCTCGTCCCAGAAATATCAAAGCGGAGCGGCAGAGGGGCATAAATGCAGTGAACCTGAGCGCGGCGCTAGTAAACGCCACTCGACCGAACTCTTTTGGGTCGTGATTCACAGCACCACTCGGAGCCGTATAAGTCCTCATCCTTCAGAACCACTGAGAGAGAGAGAGAGAGAGACAGACAGACAGAGACAGAGACAGAGAGAGAGAGAGAGAGAGAGACAGATAGAGAGAGGGGGGATGACGAGCGATAGACAGAGAGAGAGAGAGAGAGAGAGAGAGAGACAGAGAGAGAGAGAGAGACAGAGAGAGACAGAGAGAGAGAGAGAGAGAGACAGAGAGAGAGAGAGAGAGAGAGAGAGAGAGAGAGAGAGAAAGCAAGAGTGAGTGGGGGAGAGAGAGAGAGAGAGAAAGACAGAGAGAGAGAGAGAGAGAGAGAGAGAGAGAGAGAGAGAGAGAGAGAGAGAGAGAGAGAGAGAGAGAGAGAGAGAGAGAGGGCAGCAGTGTGGTGGACTACGCAAGAGTGAGTGGGAGAGAGAGAGAGACAGAGAGCGAGCGAGAGAGAAAGAAAGAAAGGAAAAGAGAGCAAGAAAGTGGGAGACCGCACTGGATTTTGACCATCAGTAGGATCACGCCAGTCGGTGCCGGTGGGCGGATGCTCCGCGTTTAACATCTGAGGAGGGGAAACACTTGATGCACGCTTGGCCTCCATGATCAAGGCGAAGGCATTTGTCTGACAGATTATAAAAGAGCCAGGAGTTGGAGGAGGAGGAAGAGCAGGGCTGGACAGGCCATCTGGCATAGAGCTCGAAAGTCCCGCCCCTTAGTTCCGCGTTTCACGGGACCTCAGTTGACCATCTAACAACATGGTAGCGAGTGAATATCTTCTGATCTCAGTCATGATATGCGCTGGGCTCCAAATATGCTGTTTAAGAGGATAGATAAAGATTATTCAAGCAGAAGTATCAATGTTTTGTTCCGAGGCCGTCTGCATGAAAAATGTGAAAAAACACAGCTTTCTTAAAAGTTTGGGGGTTCATACGAAATATTAAACAAAAATATCAGAAACAACATACACTCGCCTTCAAAAGAGTTGTCGCCTATCCATCTGTTTGGAATAACGGCTAATAACCTGACT
>NC_085873.1:39941381-39956381 GCF_034702125.1 Engraulis encrasicolus | reverse complement strand
AGTATGTGTCTGTGGAGCAGGTTAGAATGTGTGGAGAGGAGAGGACAGAAAGTCATGAAATTAGGGAGTGAAGGTGTCCACGTGTGTGTCTGTGTGTGTATATGTGCGCACGTGCGTGCGTGCGTGCGTGCATGTGTGTGTTGGGATATTTACCGTTGCCCTCAACACATTATCATTCATCTTTAGCAAATGGCATAGTAACTTCTCCATCCTTCTCATCCAGTCCAATCCAGACAATATTTTATCACTTGATTAGGTTACATTTAGAAGACTCTATTATCCAAGCAAATTTAAAAAAAGATTATTTTTGAATGTCACAACTTCAGAAATCACTGCAGGCTCAAAATCTGCAATTTTTTGGTCTCTCTTAGTACATATAGTGTTTTTTTCCATCAGATTTTCAAGCACAATACTTATCAAGTTGAACAGATGTGCTACAGATGTGCTATTCCATCCCAAGTGTTGCATCAACTTTGAAATGTGCATTGTTTTGAATCAATTTATATATTTGATAGCGAAAACCCTTATTTTACATTCCTTATCAACTGCCCGTATATACTTGCCTGGTTAATACCAGACTTAATCACAAGTGAGATCGAAACGATTGTGTAGAACTAAAGGCAGTATGGGAGTTCCCAGGCTACGTATAGACAGTATTTTTTTCAATCCCTGCCTCAGGAAACTGGAACAGTCTAAATGCTTCCACTTAGCCAAATGTACATTAGGAAACGGCATTAAACAAGGCCTGTAAACACTGTGCTTTCCTGTAAATGTTTACGAGAGTATTTAATGAAGGTTGACAAGCAATTCAACATCCACAGGATTCATTTACCCTTCTGGTAAAAGCCAAGACAATGTTTGATTAGGTAAGGTCCAAAACATGTACGTTTTATTTCATGACTGCACTCTACAAGGAAAACATTATTATAAATGCTTTGTACAGTACACTTGCTTGGTAGAGTTGTATAAAGTAGAAGTAAAAGTACTGCTACGATCTAATTACAACACCAATAGTACAATGTTGCAAGGTCACAACTGTGTAATATCATACTACCAGTGTTGTAATTACATCCGTAACAGCACTTGTACTTCTACTTTATACAACTGCATGGTACATTTGACAGTGCACTACTTTGACTTTAATGTGTCCAGGGGCAGACATCCCGGAGGCTGACATCTGGGGTTAAGAAGGTATATGCCACTATTTTGGGGCTTAATACAGTTAAAATAATAATAAAGTTAAGAGATGCCCCTTTGTCCGACTGGAAGTTCTTTTTTGAAAGCTTTTGCTACAGTGTGTACTGTAGTCCACACACTGACATACCGTAACCAATTGCCAATTGCAGCCAATTTTGGTCCCCTAGGGGGACTTTATCCCACTTTATCCCATTTGGACTAGTGAATCACATTGAAGTACACACACTAGTCCGTAGCAGTGGGCTGCCTGCTGAGCGGCGCCCAGGGAGCAGTGTGGGGTTTAAGTGCCTTGCTCAAGGGCACTTCAGTCGTGGTCCGGTCGGTCATTGAACCGGGAACCCTTGGTTTGCCAACCCAGTGCTCTAACCACTGAGCCACGACTGCCCCCATGATGACATGATGATCTACAAATGCTTTACGATAAAAACATGTGACAATAATTCCACGACAATATATAGAGCAGTGGTTCTCAACCTATTTTGGCCAAGGACCCCATTTTGAAATCTGAAATTCCTGGAGACTCCATACCCTTTGGAATACTGAACTGACTGAACTAAATTGTATGCTATTCAGGCTAGAGATATTTATTAAATTCTAAGGTTGTATGGTTGTATTATCTTTCATCAGTTTTCATTTTTTCACACCTTCAGATTTTAGGCAACTTTAATTAATTTTTAATTTATTAAGGCGACGATTTCATTTTGATTTAATTCCAGGCGACCCCTCATGGGGGCCCGACCCCAAGGTTGAAAAACACTGATATACAGTATAGCCTCTATAACCAAATAAGGCAGCTAGAAGTTCCACGTGCTTCCTCAGTACCTGCCACCCAGGGGTGTAGTGGGCGCGGTACGCGGGGGTACACAGTCCACCCACTTCTCCTGAAGTGAGAAGCAATGATGGTAGATTAAGGACAGTTGGGGGGTTTGACATGATAAGTTGCCTAATTATTTGATGACATTAAAAATCGCGTACCCCCACTTTAAAAATCCCCACTACACCACTGCTGCCCCCCGCCCAAATCTCTGTACAGGCCACTGTCAATGTCCATGTCGATGTCCATGCCCTATTCCACCTCCAACCCCTTCCTCCCTTTCCGGAGAGTTCCACAGTTCTACAGCCTCAGAATGCGTGCGGAATACTTTCCTGCTCCCTTGCGACAACTACACATGTGCGGTATGAGCCCAGACATACACATTCACACACACTAACACACATACACAAATTCACGCACGCACACTCATGTGCACGCACACACACACACACACACACGCACGCACACAAATGCACACCCACCCACCGACACGCACACGCACACACGGACACACACACACTCACAGACACACACACGCACACACACACAGACACACACACACAGACACACCCACACACCTTGTCGTTACCGTAGAAATGATAAACATCCTGCTGCAGTCATTTGTTTCTGCTACTTTCTAAACTGCTTTCGTGTGACATGTTTTTTTTTCTTCTCTTTTTTCTCTTTTCCTAGTAAAGGAAAGAAGAGGGAAAAAAAGAAAAAGGAGAAAAAAAAAGGGACCACAAGTCTGATTCAGCATGCTGGGATGGGCGTGCTGCCACGGAGGACTGGCAGGGCGACAGGAATACACTGCTGTGTGTGTGTGTGTGTGTGTGTGTGTGTGTGTGTGTGTGTGTGTGTGTGTGTGTGTGTGTGTGTGTGTGTGTGTGTGTGTGTGTGTGTGTGTATACACTGCTGTGGTTTTATGCAAAAGGTCTGAAGCGCAGGGTGACCTCTCTCTCTCTTTCTCTGCATTACATAATCCAATACACGGCTTCTGCATTCTTCCCTCCATCCTGTCCACACACACACGAACACACACTCGAACACACACACTCAAATCAAACACACACACGCACACACGCACGCACACACACACACACACACACACACACACACACACGCACGCACGCACGCACGCACGCACGCACGCACGCACGCACGCACGCAGGCACGCACGCACGCACGCACACACGCATACAAACAATCCAAAATCAACCCAAACCCAACTCACACCCCCACCCCCACCCCGACCTCCAGTGCCGGAAAGGCAGAGAGGTGAAACAGACTTGCTGGTTCCTCAGCCCCGACCTCAACACACACCCACACAATGCACGCCTCTCTCTCTCTCTCTCTCTCTCTCTCTCTCTCTCTCTCTCTCTCTCACACACACTTTCTTCCTCTCTCTCTCTCTCTCTCTCTCCCTTCTCTCACACTTTCTTCCTCTCTCTCTCTCTCTCTCTCTCTCCCTTCTCTTACACTTTCTTCCTCTCTCTCTCTCTCTCTCCCTCTCTCTCTCCCTCTCTCTCTGCCTTCTCTTACACTTTCTTCCTCTCTCTTTCTCTCTCTCTCTGCCTTCTCTTACTCTCTCTCTCTCTCTCTCTCTCTCTCTCTCTCTCTCTCTCTCTCTCTCTCTCTCTCTCTCTCTCTCTCTCTCTCTCTCTCTCTCTCAAAGAGTGATGGATGAAGGCGTTGGGCAGGCGGCTGACCTCTGGTGCCCTCGTCCAGCTGGCACTGTCTCAGACTGTACACTAATAGCTCAAGCTGAAAACGGGGTAAGGTGGAGGTGAGGAGAGGAGAGGAGAGGTGCCACGTAGCACTAGTGTTTGTGTGTGTGCGTGTGTGCGTGTGTGTGGGGGGGAGGGGTAGATGGGTGGGTGGCTGTGTGCATGTGTGTGAGTATGTGTGTCAGTGTCAGTGTGTGTGTCAGTGTGTATGTGTGTGTTATGATGAGGTGGGTGGGTGTCTAGATGTGTGCGTATATGCATGCTTGCATTGTGTTAGCGTGTGTGTGTGTGTGTGTGTGTGTGTGTGTGTGTGTGTGTGTGTGTGTGTGTGTGTGTGTGTGTATGGTGAGAAAGTGCCCCCCCCCAAACCCTCCCCACCCCCACCGACAGATGTGCTGTGTCGCACATGTGGTTTCCATAGAAATCTGAGAAGTTGTCTGTTCCCTGCAGTTCCCCCTCGGTATCAAAACATTTGCATCACGGCTAATTTTAAACCTCACAACACAGCGCTAGCCGCAGAGCTAACGATGTACGTACCTAACCATGGAGCTGCTAGTACAAGATCTTCTACAGAGAAGTCAATCCAGAAAGTTTAATTCCGGTCATAAAAATTCCTTCAAGCGCAGGTGACTTCACCGAGTAGCTAGCTGGTCTGTCTCTCTTGAGAGGTAATTAAAGTCAGCTGATTCAGCACTTTTTGGGCCTTTGACTTCCTAAACCTAGTTTGCCAGGCTACACTCTCCTAAACCTCAAAACACAGCACTAGTCGCAGAGCTAACGATGTAAAATTAGGTACCTAACCATGGAGCTAGTACAAGATCTTCCGCAGAGGACTTCACTGAGTAGCTAGCTGGTCTGTCTCTCTTGAGAAGTTATTACAGTCAGCTGATTCAGCATTTTTGACCATTGACTTTCTAAACCTAGTGTAACTCGACGTATTACTGCGCAGTTCGTCCCCCAATGGGAGGCACAGCATGATACCGCTGGACTAAAGGACCAGTCCGATAGCCAAAACTTGACATTAAATACGTACGCCAAATATGCCTTACTCACTGGTCAGACACAAGGCGGGGAACATAGGACCTTTTTTCTAAAAAAAAAAGTTCCCCGGTCCCATACAATCCCATACATGAAATCAAAAGCTTTTGTAAACCTGTGTCCACATATCTCTATTGGCTCTCCAAAGACTGTGATGATGGCCAGTAACATTTTTGAAAAAAAGACATTTTAAAAGGTACACTGTGCAGAAAATGGTCAAAAAAGGTACTGCTGCTGCTCATTGAAACTGGGATGGCTATTGCCAAATTGGATCTTTTCCAAGTAATAAACTAATATGTTCTAGAATGGCCCAAGTACAGTCATTTTTGCTAAAAATTGCTATTTCTGGAAATTGCTTTTCATGTGTGAAAAGTGCAATTTTCCCAGTTATAATGAATATTTAGAATTTGATGGTGGGGTGGTAAGTATTCATGAAAAAGATTACATTAGTGAATGGGTAGCATGAATTCTGGAAATAAACAACTAAACATCTTACTTGGTGTACCTTTAGAGAGTTCTCCTCTGAGTTACGGGGAACAACAAAAGACTATAGGGGAGGAAAGCACCTCAGATGAGTTGCCAAGCAGCCCGATCCCATCCCAGAAGTTTACTCCGCACACTCAAAGCACTTCTGATCCCCCCTTTTGTCGGCCGTTATAAAATAATGCTGTAGAGCAGTGTTTCCCAACCTTTTATGTCTAGTGTACCCCCTCTTAGTTGTGCCATGAGTACCCCCTAATTCATGTTCTATATCACTTTCTCTGTCCTGATGTGACTGCTCCATGCATTTGTATAATAATAAAATCTTTCCAAGTACCCCCTGCAGTGTGCTCGCGTACCCCTAGTGGTACACGTATCCCTGGTTGGGAAACATTGCTGTAGAGATCAGACGAATCTACAAAGTTTGTCGTGACTACATCAATAAATTAAATGAAAAAAAATAAAATAAAAAATAAAATAAATACATAAATAAATAATAAAATACACAGGGGACACAGGGGAGAAGTAAGGAGGAAAAGGAAATGAGATTGCGTGAAATATAACGGCCGTTATAAAATAATGCTGCAGAGATCAGATGAATCTACAAAGTTTGGCGAGATCATCGTGACTACATACATAAATAAATAATTAAAAAATACAGTCTCTGACAAGGAAATGAGAGTGCATGAAATATGAGGAAACATGTTCCCTTTTTGTTAAGTTACTGACGATAATGTCCACATACAGAGACATGGTTCAGCTTGGAAGATGTAAGCCTTAAAGCCCAACTGGGAAACTCCAACTCCCATTGTCATTGTGACACAGCACTCCACTACACACAACTGAACACTGCACACTGCACACAACGAAATTGCATTCATGCCTCACCCGTGGAAGGGGGCAGCCCTCAATGGCGCCCCAAGGGAGCAGTGTGGCAAGGGAGCATAGCAGGGTCCCTGAGTAATGGAGGAGGATGGGGGAGAGCACTAGTTAATTACTCCATCCACCAACCTGGCGGGTCGGGAGTCGAACCGGCAACCTTTGGGCAACAAGTCTGATGCCCTAGCTACTTATCCATGACTGCCTTATATATACAGTATGTACCAATATACCAAGCGGTGTTAATTAATACCCAAACATTACCTTACACGGAGGAAGTTAGATGGGTGCACTATTAGTGGGCGATCTGGGAGCATTCAAATATGGACAGTACATGATGACGCCCAGGCAAACAAGCAATGAAGCAAACATTCATTCAAGTCTGTAGTCTGTCTTTGTATTCTATCGAACTCACAATCACACACGCACGCACGCACACACACACACAAACCTGAACACACGAGTGTGTGTGTGTGTGTGTACGCAGGCAATGAGCTCCCACTGGAGCTGATTGTACATAGGGCCCATGCTGCTACGCCCCTGGCAGGGGTGTCTTTCAGGGGGTTAAAGTGGGACTGAGTCACCAGGGCCCCATGTATAAAGGGGGCCCACACACAGTCCGATTTATGAAGATATATGGCTGGGGGGTGGGGGGGGGGGGGTCATTGGAGCTGATTGTACACTACATAGGGCCCAAAATGTGCTGATATTCCCCTAGCAGGGATGTCGTTCGGGGGGGGGGGTCATTGGATCTGAGTGTACATAGGGCCCCAACATATGCTGCTCCGCCCCTGGTCAAGCAGATAGCAGAGCAGGTTTCCAGGGGGCTCCGAGGAAGGCCCAGAGAAACAGGAAGTCAGCAGCATGCGGGACCTTTTCTATTTTTCTTCCTCTAACGTTGCTCGAATCGCTTTAAATCATTTCCAGATTGCATCTACTGCTCGACATGCAACATGGGCAGCACGAGCAACACCTGACTGCTGCCTCCCGCTGGGCAAACGCTGTTACTACACCAACACAAAGTTCCATTGAGCTTGATCATGACAAATGAAACTATTTGGATAAGGTGTTCATGTTTTATCTTTTGTTAAGTATGTTTTAATACACATTTAGTTCACATGCTCTAACAAGCAGTATGTGAGTATGTTCCCTCCTCTCTCTCTCGTGTGTGTGTGTGTGTGTGTGTGTGTGTGTGTGTGTGTGTGTGTGTGTGTGTGTGTGTGTGTGTGTGTGTGTGTGTGTCTGTGTCTGTCTGTGTCTGTCTGTGTCTGTGTGTGTCTGTGTGTGTCTGTGTGTGTCTGTGTGTGTGTCTGTGTGTGTGTCTGTGTCTGTGTCTGTGTCTGTGTCTGTGTGTCTGTGAGTGTGTATGTGTGTGTGTGTGTGTTCGCGTGTGTGCGTATGTGCATACAACCTATGCCCACATAGTTCATCATATGGACATTTTATTCATAACTATAAATCTAGATGTGCAGAGCTATAATTGAATAAACAAAAACATAACCACAACAAAGCTTAAAATGTAGAGCTTTATCCTACATGAGACACATGTGTACAGTATAACCCAGCTTAGGCTGAACATAGCACGCACAAAAATGTTCTGCGTTGAAGATTTACATGCAATGCAGTAAGCAAAAACAAGCAACCTATCCTATGTTGAATGGTATACATCTCTGCACATAACATTTTACTTACTGTAAATGCTAAATGTAGCATATATGTATATTATTTGGATGCCAGTGGGGAACCCAGAACGTTTGTCAAAATCTATACGGCCCGCCTTTGAGGCCTTTTATGGAACTTTTTTTTTTCTTTTAAAGAAGAGGGCTTTAATAGCATACAGTGTCAAGACGCATGTCAGCGCAAAGCGAGGGAGAAATATGAATACAATTTAAGTTAATGGGACGTTGGGTCTAATGGGTATTTGTGGCAGTGCAATTGGACCATGGCGGTGGTGCCACAAAAAGGGAACAAAGGATTTGTAAGGGGCAATGTCGAATGTCTGGAAATGCTATGTCGACTATACTGTACATGACAAAGCCGTGTGTGTACTGAGGGTTAGGGGGCGCGCGCGCGCGCGCGTGTGTGTGTGTGTGTGTGTGTGTGTGTGTGTGTGTGTGTGTGTGTGTGCGTGTGTGTGTGTGTGGTGTGTGTGTGTGTGTGTGTGTGTGTGTGTGTGTGTGTGTGTGTGTGTGTGTGTGTGTGTGTGTGTGTGTGTGTGTGTGTGTGCGTGCGTGTGTGTGCGTGTGCGTGTGCGTGTGCGTGTGCGTGTGCGTGTGGAGGAGGGCACGGAGGGGTTCAAAGGAATTTGCTTAAATTGTTCCAGTATGGGACCCAAGAAAAGAAAAACTTCCAATTTTATGGGCTAGGAGGTGGAGGGGGTGAAGAAGAGGGGGTTCCTCTCAGTCAAAAGAAATGGAGGTGGTGGTGTGTGTGCGTGTGTGTGTGTGTGGGGGGGGGGGGGGGAATGTGGAGGATGCTGGGGGCAGGGGAGGAGCAGCTACGACAAGCACATTTCTCAAATGAGTCCGCAAAATCCACGTCTTCTTGAAGTGGCTTATAAAAGCATGGGATTTTGACAGACCCCGACCCCCCCACCGCCATCGAATGGGGGCCCTTTAAGAACTAAATCCAGCCTACTCAACCTCAACACCCCCCCCCCCCCCTTCCCCTCATAACAGCACCATCCTCCACCATGCCATCCCATCCTCCACCACTTGTTCCCCCCATCTCCTGTGGTTCGCTCTTAAGCGAAGAGCAGGTTCCTGTGAAAAGTCAGAGATAATCTTGGTACATTATGGCCGACGCGTAGGGTTGCCAGATGTGTCTGATTTCCAGCCCAATAAATAATAAAAAAACGGCCAAAAGCACAAAATCCCGCCCAATTTGAACCAAATTGTATGGATTTCTACGGCCATATATCTACAGAAAAACCCGACCAATGCCCGTTTTTGACCGTTAGCACCCACAGACCGTCCTAAACAGCCCAATATGGCAACACAGCCGAAGCATTTTAAATGTTTGATGTGGTGCAAGGCCACAGCGGCTTGTCAAAACTCTGCATGTACTAACGGGCTCGAGTCAAGTAACAACCCCCCCCCCCCTCGTTCTGTATGTGTCGAAACGGAAGAACTAGTCCCATCTGTGGGGCCAGTCACGTCAATATACTTAATGCATGTCGACAGGCTGACGATCCAACTTCCATTTATTGCACTTTAGGTTTGGTTAGGTGGCTGGCTGACTACATAGCCTGCGTTAGCCTGATTATCATCGACTTTCAAATCTCTTTGAGACTTAGTCTGACCAAGAGCATAACAATTAACATTTCCCCAACGGCATTTCCCAAATGACCTCCCTTGGTTTGCTAATGATTGTTTGCTTCCCAACAAAGTGGGAGGAGTTCCCGTATTTCAAGGAACTCAGAAAAGTACTTGCATTGCTCTTGACCTGACTGGTACCAACGCTGAAGCTGTTGCGTCACTAGGAGGACATGGCCTGGCTAAGCCTGTGAAGCCAAAGTGCAGCCAACTCAACATTTTTTCCTTCACAGCGATGTACAACGGTTACACACACTTGGCTTTAACCTTTTGCCACTTTGCTCACATCACTACGCCAAAGGCCGGGATACACAAAGCCTTATACCACCCCACAGTTGAAGTCACTTTGTCAAACTGATGGGTGTAGAGCTATGTATATGTAGTGAATGTAGCATTGAAGTACAATACACTATGCATCAGGTTTTGTAAAACATCCATGTTTATTTAGAAATAAAAGTCCTTTTTTAGGTCCATGCTCCAGGCAAGAGTGTATCTAAGAGCTCCATATCCAAGAACACACAATTCCCAAGTTAATAGATTGCATTTATACAGTACAGTGCATTCATATTAGCCACGTCCACATATTATGTATGCTGACAAATTATCTGTGGCAATATACTGTGCACACTGAAGGCCTTTCATACAACCATTCACGCAGCCATTCACAGACTGTTTCAAAGGCTGCCACACAATAGCCTGACATGCAAGACCATTCATTTTGAATTACTTCGTATGACCTGATCACGCTTCTTTTTTCACATTTTTTTGGCGTTTGTGCTTTATTTATAATAGGACAATGACAGAGGGACATGAAAAATGCGGGGAGAGAGATATGGGTAAGGACCGGCAAACCAGGCCGGACCTGGGCCGGACCCAGGCCGGAATCAAACCCAGGTCGCCAGTGCAGCAACCCAGTGCCTTACCGCTAGGCCACTGCAGGGCGTGATCATATTTCTCTGGGGAGGGTTTAGTCGTTCCACCAGACGGCCGACCAATAAGCGAACTCACTTTTGCGAAGAACAACATACGTCTTGACCGTCAACTGTCAGCGATTGGCCGACTCATTTCAAACCAGAGCTGAGCTGACTCCTCCCACCCAAGTGTTCCAGAGCAGTGAGGATCCAGACCAAAAATGAATGACAAAGTAATTAATGTGGTCTGATAAAACCAGGCTAGTCATACAAGGCAGCAGTAGTCAGCACACCATGAGCAGGATGGGGGTTTGGTAGCCTGATTAGCATCGACTTTCAAATCTCTCAGAGACTTTGTCTGACCAAGAGCATAACAAATAACATTTCCCAAACGGCCTCCCTTGGTTTGCTAATGGTGGTTTGCTTCCCCAAAAAAAGCAGGAGTTCCCATTTTTTCAGGAGCTCAGAAAAAACGTACATTGCTCTTGACCTGACTAGTGTTACGTCACAAGGAAGGCACGGTCTGGCTAGGGGTTCGGTGTCTTGCTCAAGGACACATCGACCTTGGCAGATGGAGCTGGATTTGTACCACCAGTCCTGCAGTTACTGGGCATCTACCGTACAGCACTGTGCCTACTGGACTGAGCCACTACTGACCCAATAAGTTGACACTATAATTTTTAGATGCGTCCCACGCATCTCTATAAGAGGCTTTGGTGTCCGTCCGTCCGTCCGTCCGTCCGTCCGTCCCTCCGTCCGTCCGTCCGCCCTCCCGTGATGTGTTTCCCTCCCGTGATGCGTTTCTGAATTGTGATTCCCTCCTGTGATTCCCTCTTGTGTCCACAAGGTGGCAGTCGCTCAGTTTTGGCCTGGAGCTCATGCGTGCAAACCAACCGTGCTCTTTGCCAGTGAGAAAAACATGGCGGCACTTCCTGTTGATTTTCACATGAAAGTTTTGCTTAATTTAAAGTCCCTAAGCGACTATAAATGTTGTGGCTTCCATATATTGATGTAAAAGTGCCCCACGAAGTAATGAAGCACAACAAAGTTACTCCACATTACCATTTGACCACTCGTTTTTCTATGCTAACAGGGTAGCTAATGTAGCATTGTAAATGATCCAGGGAGAAAGGGGGAAATGTTGTGATTTCAGTCCGCCTGAGGCAACGATTTTCGTGGGGAAGATGACCTGCATCTCGGTGGCATTGAACCACGCCCCCGTGCCTTATTTGGCTCGCTCAGCACGTGCGTCCTCAGTCCAATCGCAATGCTTTATTTTCCCCAGACGTTTAATCGCATTTAAGTGAAAGTGCCATGTATACACATCGCAAAATAACTCTTAATCCGATCTATTTAAATCGCATTTATTAAATCGGACTTAAAAACATCATGTACACGTAGCCAATGTCTCATTGATTAGTTTATGGAACTTACGGTTTGTCTGTTACGGTCCACGAAGACAATATCCACGTGAAAACGCAAACGCCTGCAAACCACTGTTTTGACAGAAATACAGTTCACCTGTCGCCTACTCTGTTTTCTTCCCAAAGCGGCATTTAAAAGTATTCCATGAAATCCAACATCAACGTCACTTCAAATAGGTGACAGCATCATGCTCACACATGAAATAACACTTCAGTGAGGGGGGGACATCACTGCTCTCATATTAAAGTGAAAAGAGAATTTCACATTTTAGTTTATTTAATGTAGGCCTATGCAAAATTGCAAATAGCCTATTCATTGAAATCTGTCCAGAAAGGGTTGTAATGTTTGCCTGTTTTTTTATGTTTGTAATTAAAAAAAAAAAAAAAAAAAAAAAGTGATTTAAAAAAAAAAAATAGCCTAACAAAAATAGAGATTTTATGTTAAAAAAAATGTGATATGGGATGGACCGATGGCCCCCCTAAGCTAAATTCGCCTTAGGTCCCCACATTGCTAAATGTAGTGTAAGGGATTATTTTGAAAAGACAGTAACATGTAATCAGCAATGCATTACAGTTTTTCAGTAAATTGCCCAACACTGTTGAAATCCTATGGTACTTTTTCAAATCCAGGCTTATACAGTACATGGTAGGCTTATTGATAAATTGCCTTGACAGGTTATGAGGAGGCCAAGGGGGCGTTTGGGCAAAAAAGGTTCAGAACGGGCATAGACGGACGCATCTGTTGTCCGCCTGTCGGACTTGTTTTTTTAAGTATTTGTTCGTCTTTTTATTAGTTTATTCATGACAGGACAGTGAGAGATTTTGACAGGAAATACGTGGGAGAGAGAGATAGGGAAGGTTTGGCAAAGGACCCGGGCCAGAATCGAACCCAGGTGACCGTTATGTGTGTATGTGTGTATGTGTGTGTGTGTGTGTGTGTGTGTGTGTGTGTGTGTGTGTGTGTGTGTGTGTGTGTGTGTGTGTGTGTGTGTGTATGTGTGTGTGTGTGTGTGTGTGTGTGTGTGTGTGTGTATGTGTGTGTATGTGCCTGTCTGCCTGTCTGCCTGCGGTTTCATATACATATTTCATAATCACACACAGATACAGTGCACGACACCACACACACACACACACACGCACGCACACACACACACACACACACACACACACACACACACACACACACACACACACACACACACACACACACACACACACACACACACACACACACACACACACACACACACACAACACACACACTAAAAACCTTTAAAGGCTGCAAGTGTGTGTGTAAATGTCACTGTGCTCTTCGCCTCTCGAGTGCTGATGCTCTGTATAAAGTGTTAAGGACGTTTGAGCACTACTTGGACTAGACACATACTACTACATACACTAAATCTGACACATTTTTAGATGCGTCCCACGCATCTCTATAAGAGGCTTTGGTGTCCGTCCGTCCGTCCCTCCGTCCGTCCGTCCGTCCGCCCGCCCTCCCGTGATGTGTTTCCCTCCCGTGATGCGTTTCTGAATTGTGATTCCCTCCTGTGATTCCCTCTTGTGTCCACAAGGTGGCAGTCGCTCAGTTTTGGCCTGGAGCTCATGCGTGCAAACCAACCGTGCTCTTTGCCAGTGAGAAAAACATGGCGGCACTTCCTGTTGATTTTCACATGAAAGTTTTGCTTAATTTAAAGTCCCTAAGCGACTATAAATGTTGTGGCTTCCATATATTGATGTAAAAGTGCCCCACGAAGTAATGAAGCACAACAAAGTTACTCCATATTACCATTTGACCACTCGTTTTTCTATGCTAACAGGGTAGCTAATGTAGCATTGTAAATGATCCAGGGAGAAAGGGGGAAATGTTGTGATTTCAGTCCGCCTGAGGCAACGATTTTCGTGGGGGAGATGACCTGCATCTCGGTGGCATTGAACCACGCCCCCGTGCCTTATTTGGCTCGCTCAGCACGTGCGTCCTCAGTCCAATCGCAATGCTTTATTTTCCGCAGACGTTTAATCGCATTTAAGTGAAAGTGCCATGTATACACATCGCAAAATAACTCTTAATCCGATCTATTTAAATCGCATTTATTAAATCGGACTTAAAAACATCATGTACACGTAGCCAATGTCTCATTGATTACTTTATGGAACTTACGGTTTGTCTGTTACGGTCCACGAAGACAATATCCACGTGAAAACGCAAACGCCTGCAAACCACTGTTTTGACAGAAATACAGTTCACCTGTCGCCTACTCTGTTTTCTTCCCAAAGCGGCATTTAAAAGTATTCCATGAAATCCAACATCAACGTCACTTCAAATAGGTGACAGCATCATGCTCACACATGAAATAACACTTCAGTGAGGGGGGGACATCACTGCTCTCATATTAAAGTGAAAAGAGAATTTCACATTTTAGTTTATTTAATGTAGGCCTATGCAAAATTGCAAATAGCCTATTCATTGAAATCTGTCCAGAAAGGGTTGTAATGTTTGCCTGTTGTTTATGTTTGTAATTTAAAAAAAAAAAAAAAAAAAAAAGGATTAAAAAAAAAAAAATAGCATAACAAAAATAGAGATTTTATGTTAAAAAAAATGTGATATGGGATGGACCGATGGCCCCCCTAAGCTAAATTCGCCTTAGGTCCCCACATTGCTAAATGTAGTGTAAGGGATTATTTTGAAAAGACAGTAACATGTAATCAGCAATGCATTACAGTTTTTCAGTAAATTGCCCAACACTGTTGAAATCCTATGGTACTTTTTCAAATCCAGGCTTATACAGTACATGGTAGGCTTATTGATAAATTGCCTTGACAGGTTATGAGGAGGCCAAGGGGGCGTTTGGGCAAAAAAGGTTCAGAACGGGCATAGACGGACGCATCTGTTGTCCGCCTGTCGGACTTGTTAGTCTTTTATCCGCATCATGACAAAGCCCATGGCTGGATTGGCCATAAGGCATACAGGGCATTTGGCCGGTGGACTGTTGATGATTTTGGGCCTGGTCCCCCCCTTATTGGTATCACAGGGTGTATGCAGGGTTTTAAAAAGTATTAAAAGGTGATAAAATCCAAATCCAAAATTTAATGGCCTTAAAAGTTGTACATTTCCTCAAAAGGTATTATTTTTTGAAAAATTTGGGGGGTGTCACCATTTTGATCAAAAAATCTTTGTTGGTTCACCAATTATCACTGTGTTTTTCATAAAACAGTGAT
>NC_085873.1:39926381-39936381 GCF_034702125.1 Engraulis encrasicolus | reverse complement strand
ACACACACACACACACACGTCACAGACACACACACACGCACACGCACACGCACACGCACACGCACACGCACACGCACACACACGCACGCACACGCACGTCACACACACGCGCACACGCACACGCACACGCACACGCACACACACGCACGCACACGCACGTCACACACACGCGCACACGCTAACTCACTACAGTGACCATGTTTAAGTTCTACAACTGAACAAGTAGAAAATGCCCATACACGCACGCACACTAACTCTCTCGGTAACACACAGACTTGATTGTGTGTATGTGTGTGTGTCTGTGTCTGTGTCTGTGTCTGTGTCTGTGTCTGTGTGTGTGTGTGTGACCTTATGACCTGACCCGTAAGTAAGATGGAGATCTGTTTACGCTTCATTAATTAAAATGTGTCATGGGATGAAACTGACTACAAGACATTTTTTCCTGCTTCAAGTAGGCCTGCTGTGTAGTGTCTGGGTAGTACACCATAATGCACTTCAGGAATACACGCGATCAGATATGGCACGCAGATCTAGTGAGACCACAACTGATGTTCGACTTCATGGATATTTCACTTCAAATATACCTACAGTAACTTTTAATATACTTGAGTACATTTTGACTAACCCTTCATTCCTCCCCTCTCCCCAATTCTTTAGCCCCCTTTCCTCTTGCAAAACAACCTTGGGTTTCAGTAAGGCAGTATTAAAAATAAAAAATGATTATTGTTGTTGTTATTATTATTATATCTTTCAGAGAACACAGGCTTCAGAGAAAGGAAAAGAACAGAGACTTCAAATTTTTAACATCGTTCATTACATTGCATGGTGTGCATGCATGCTTCAAATGATTTTGAGTGCACGTTTCTGAGAAAACAAGTGTGTGTACGTGTGTACAATATCCCTTGGGTTGATTTGATTTGTATGTACATGAATGTAGTGTGTGTGTGAGTGTGTGTGTGTGTGTGTGTGTGCGCGCGTGCATGCTTGCGCGTGTGTATGTGGGTGCATCCCAATATGTGACCTTGCCTCCTCCACTTGCCTCCTCCACTTGCCTCCTCCACTTGCTTCCCGTCATGATGACATCACTGACAACAGCATTATATTTCAATATCTTGCAAAAGCTCAATTGTTAAGTCTTTTTCTCATTTGCAATTGGGATGGTGAATGAAAAACAGTCCCTCAAAAGTTGTTGTGGCGAGGCTGACAGCTGGGAAACTTTATCGTTTTCTCCACGGAGGAGGGGCCAGGAGGTGGGACGAGGAGACAAGCGCAAGTGGAGGAGGCAAGGACACATATTGGGATGCACCCAATGTGTGTGTGCGCGAGTCAAGGTACTCACATGAGCCCACGTCTCCCTGGAGCTGCAGGATCTGGGGCACGGGCATGGTGAGGACCACGGCGTCGAAGTGCTCGGGCTCGCCGTCCTTGCGCCACACCTCCCAGGATGCACCTCTGCGGTAGACGTGGGTGACGTGGCGGTCGAACAGCACCTCTGCTCCTGCTTGGGTGCGGAGGCGCAGAGTTGGCAATGATGGGAGAAGGGGTGGGGGGAGGGGGAGAAAGAGAGAGAGAGAGAGAGAGAAAAGAAGAGAGTCCAAAAGAAAGAAAAGAGTAACATCCATAAGGAAGAGAAGAGAAGAGAAGAGAAGAGAAGAGAAGAGAAGAGAAGAGAAGAGAAGAGAAGACAAGACAAGACAAGACAAGACAAGACAAGACAAGACAAGACAAGACAAGAGAAGAGAAGAGAAGAGAAGAGAAGAGGACAGTCCACAAGGAAGAGAAGAGAAGAGATGAAAAGAGAATAGAAGAGAAGAGAATAGAAGAGAAGAGAAGAGAAGAGAAGAGAAGAGAAGAGAAGAGAAGAGAAGAGAAGAGAAGAGAAGAGAAGAGAAAAAGACAGTCCACAAAGAAGAAAAGAAGAAAGTCCACAGAAGAGAAGAGAAGAGAAGAGAAGAGAAGAGAAGAGAAGAGAAGAGAAGAGAAGAGAAGAGAAGAGAAGAGACGAGAAGAGACGAGAAGAAGAAAGTCCACAAGGAAGAGAAGAGAAGAGAAGAGAAGAGAAGAGAAGAGAAGAGAAGAGAAGAGAAGAGAAGAGAAGAGAAGAGAAGAGAAGAGAAGAGAAGAGAAGAGAAGAGAAGAGAAGAGAAGAAAGTGAACAAAGACAAGAAAAAGAGGTAAGAGCAAGGAAGAGGACGGTGGACGATGGACGGTACGAATAAAGGGAAATGACAGTGGAGAAAGAGAGATAATGGTGGGACAAAAGGCATGGGAAGAAGAGGAGAGACCAAAGTGTTGAGAGATCAGAGAAGAGGAAGAGGAAGAAAAGAAAGAGGGGAAAACAGATAGGATCCAAATCACACATGGAGAAGAAGAGATTGAGGTTTGTTGTATACACCAGTGTTTCTCAACCGGGGTGCCCCCCTCAGGGGTGCCGAGGAAACGTGGCTGACGGTAGGCCTATGTAAAATTGACCTAAATAACTAAGTAAATGATGTAATATATTACATATTTGTCTAAATTAATAAATGCATGCTTAGTAAGTGGAATCTTTCATCTACCATTCACACACAATAAAGTAAATTCTTTTTTTGAGGGGGGCTTTTCAGCCTTTATTGGTTTTTGTGAGACAGGACAGTGGAGGAGAGACAGGAAGTGGGCTGGGAGAGAGAGATGGGGAAGGACCGGCAAAGGAGCCGGACCGGGAATCGAACCCCGGTCGGCCGAGTTGTAAACGTGTGCCCTACCATATCAGCCACAGTAGGGCCACAATAAAGTAAATTCACCCTAGCATGACCTTCACATAGCCTGTCTGAGCTAAAGTTGCAACTTCGACCGTCTACAAATGTGTTACTTTTCTAAGCTTGTGTGGTATCGGATGCGATGCCATGTTATGGCTTGTTGGTTTGGGGTGCCTTGAGATTTTTCATTAATTGAAAGGGTGACTCGCCCAAAAAAGGGTTGAGCAACACTGGTATGCACAAGCGTGAGGATTAAGACTTTTTCATCAGTTAGTTTGAGCATGGACACAATTAGTCCCACAATTGCCCCCAGATTGAGATGAGAAGGAAGACTTCAACACAAACAACACAGACATGTCATCTTCACTCAACATTTAACTTTGCACATTCGGGGAAAAGAAAACATTAAAATATAAAAGGGACAATAACTTAATGGTTTACAGCGTCACAAAATCAGCAGAAAGTCACAATGACACATGAGGAGAAGAGAAGAGAAGAGAAGAGAAGAGAAGAGAAGAGAAGAGAAGAGAAGAGAAGAGAAGAGAAGAGAAGAGAAGAGAGGAGAGGAGAGGAGAGAAGAGAAGAGAAGAGAAGAGAAGAGAAGAGAAGAGAAGAGAAGAGAAGAGAAGAGAAGAAAAGAAAAGAAAAGAAAAGAAAAGAAAAGAAAAAAGAAGAGAAGAGAAGAGAAAAGAAGAAGAGAAGAGAAGAAGAGAAGAGGAGTTGATGGCACATGCGCCAAGGCTAAATCTCTTCTCGGTCGTGAAAACAGAGCAGAACAGAGTGAGGCCTAGCCGTGCCGAGACGAGGCGCTTCCTAAGTCTCGGCGGTGAACATCTGCAAGATGAAATGTCCCTTCTGGACGGCCGGCGCACTTGAACACAGCAACACATAAATCACGCCTCTCTCAATTGCCAAACCCCCTCAATAACACACACACGCACGCACACACGCACACACACACAGACACACACGCACACACACACAGACACACACGCACACACACACACACACACACACACACACACACACACACAGACACACACACACACACTCACTCTCTCGAGGAAAACAAAAGCAAAAATAAAACTTTTTTTTGCGGGAATACATATATATATATATATATATAGCAGCTGTGCTCGTCTGGACAATGTCTGCCTGTTGACTCGCAACATACTACTGACACAATAAGTCGAGGACAGAGAAGACAAACATCTCTTTCTGTGTGCGTTCCAATATGCGACCTTGCATCCTCCACTTGTGCTTGTGGCCTCGTACCAGGAAGTAATACGTTGTGATGACATCACTGACAACAGCATTATATTTCAAAATCTCGCAAAAGCTCAATTGTAAAGTCATTTTCTCATTTGCAATTGGGATGGTGAATGAAAAACAGTCCCTCAAAAGTTGTTGTGGCTAGGCTGACAGCTGGGAAACTTTATAGTTTTCTCCACGGAGGAGGGGCCAGGAGGCGGGGCGAGGCCACAAGCACAAGTGGAGGACGCAAGGTTGCATATTGTAACATACTCCCTCTCTGTGACCCACGCCACCAATAAACACTTGGTACGCTTTGAAGATGGCGACGGGCGAACATTATGTTCTTTCAAGAGATGGAAAGAACTAAGACATCTGATGGGGGGGGCGAATCGAATTGAGGCCAAGACGTGGTTTTCATCACGTGCGAGATTTACTTTTTCCAAGGCAGTGAAATCAGAGAAAGATCAGATGCTTTATCGAAGCAGAGGAATTTAATTGGAACAACATATTTAGTTGCCGCAGCAAACAATGATCTGATGAGTTATTTATGGGGAGCAATGTGATCTTATTCATATCGTTCTCAAATTACTCAATATACAATTACCAAACAAAGGATATGATTCTACAAAGACAAAAACAAAAAAGAAAAATACAAGCGCTTTTTCTTGTTGGTTTAATGTTTCTTTATGGGTTTGTGTCATTTTGCTTGTTTGAAATAGCTTTTGACATGTTCTTATTTTACGATTGTCCATTGATTTCAGTAAGCCTACATGAAAATAATCAGCAATCTGGTGTTATGTCATAGCAGAGTAGTACTATGGTAATTAACCTTTCAATGACTATTACAGTGTGTCTTAGATGGTATGGTGCACATTAAGGGGGTGGTTGACTTCACACACCCTATAGACTGTTGAACCATACAGATATGGTGTTGAGTTATTGTTTTGACATTGTGGTTCATTGCAGGAATTGAAAGTACACTCTATTGTTCTAGTACTATTTCGAAACATGCCCAGTAGTTGAAGATGAAACAGCTCCTGTGGATATTCTCAGGTATAGTATCGGTTAACCCAGTGGTTTGCAGGTCAATTCACATGGAAATACATCCATTTACTATTAAAGGATAGTAGGGCTATAACGATATTTTATCGAACCGGGAAATCACGATACGCAGGGTGACGATACAGTATCACTGTGCAAGAAGGCAGTATCGTGATAGGCCCTTTCAACGTTGTTATACTTCATTCCAGACTTTTTCATTCATAATTTTATTTTATAATGCTGGCAAATGTGAAAAAAGCAAATTAATTAATTTTAAAAATACATTGATAATAGTGGGGTGTATCGAACCGCAGGTCAAATATCTTGGCACAAACCGAATCACGAGTTGAGTGTCTGTGATCATTACAGCCTTTAAGGATAGACTAAAATCCACAACCGGAGGGGAACAAGATGTGAGAACGTTGTGTAAAGATCATAAATATTCTTTTCACTGAAACATTGGATTTAATACCCTTATTGAATCAAACACTATCAAACATAATTTGGATTCTATGTATGACCAGCGCATGTGAAGAAATTGACAATAAAGCCGACTTGACTTGACTTGACTTGACTTTCTTACCTGATTCTTTAAGATAGTGTTTGACTATAGATGAGACTCCCTTTGGTGTGACGTAGTTCTTCAGGCCGTCTTCCCTGGACATCATGCCCTCCACGGAGCTGGTCAGAGGACGTAGTATACCCTGCGCCAGCAGCTCCTCATAGAAACTGCCAGATAGTGGAGTAGAGTAGAGTAGAGTAGAGTAGAGTAGAGTAGAGTAGAGTAGAGTAGAGTAGAGGATCATTTATTAATCCAGAGGGAAATTAAGGTGTCCAGTAGCATACTACATACATAAATACAGAAAAACAAGACACTAAAAACAAGACATTAAACACATCAGTACACTTAAATTAATGATACAGCACACATTTACATACATTTAGCCAAAGTCAGACTTGACTCGTGCACGTGCGCACAAACACACACACACACACACACACACACAAGCTAACGGTAACTACACATGGAAATGGAAGACAGTAGAGAGTCATATGCCGTATGTTCAACCCACCCCCTCTGTGCCGAAGAGAGCATGGCGTTTCACATTAGACACCAACTTCTTTCAGTCGACTCACAGCAAAACAGCACACATTTTTCCTCAGCACATGGTGTGTTCATAGTACCAATGAACATAAAAACACGTGCAATTTTGCACAGTAGGCCTATGTCTAGGGATGCAAATTATCGATTCATTTATTAATCGTTAGTTGATTTCCTTAATCGATCGACTTACGATTAATTGATAACCAGCGTTTTTTCCCCAGAAATCACAATGTTTCTCGAAAAAAAACGACTAAATCTAAAAATTACAATTAAAGTGAGATAAAATGCTACATTTAAATGAATTCTATTTAAATTCTTTATTATATTCTTTATTCTTTATTATTATATTATTCCCACTTTTCACACCCCTCTTCACACATACTCTTCACATGCCCATTTCACCTGGGACTCTTGTCAGTTGAATTGGTGATTAATTGCGATTTATGTTTTTTAATCGATTAACACATTCATCGATTTAAGTCGATTAGTCGATTAATTGATTAATCGTTTGCATCCCTACCTATGTCCCTTTTCAACTCACATATTGATGACACAGTTATAACTGAAAGCTGTGCCCTTTTTGCTCTGAGGCTCAAAAGAGTCAGCTCTCTACCAAGCTCTGCATATGCCTATTGCTTCAGCCGGGAGAGACCTAGTCTGACCTAGCCATTCATTTTGAATTACTTCTTAATTCATGAATGGTCTGACTACGCTTCTCCGGGGAGGGCACAGTCGTCCTCCAGGCGGTCGGCCAATAAGCAAATATACTTGGGCGCACAATAGCATACGTCATGAACATCACAACTGTCATCAATTGGTCAACACTCATTTCAAAAGGGGGGCGCTGTGGCGCAGCGCGCTAAGCCCCCCACATTTGAGCTTGCATGCCCACGGGGACCCCGGTTCATTTCCCGATCCCACTCCGTTTCTCTGTCCCACTTGTTTCCTGTCACCATCTCAGACTGTCCTATCAAAATAAAGGCATAAAAAGCCCCTAAATATATTTAAAAAACACTCATTTCAAACCAGAGCTGAGCTGAGCTCACTCCTCCCACCCAAGCGCTCCAGGATCCAGACGGAAAATGAATGACTAAGTAATTAATGTGGTCTGGTGAAACCAGTTCAAGGAGAAACCTACCTGTGGTGTATCTTAGCATAGTATGGAGTCGCTGTGATGTACTGAGCGCCGAGGTCCACCGTGCAGGCAGAGTCTGTGGGGCTTCTACTCGTTGACATTCGACCCCCTGCAAGACAAAACTACTATTAAGACTTTATTCATCAGTGGTACACAATGACTGTGTATCATGATAACAACACAAACTACACATTTCTTGAATTGACTTGTATTGCTGTGGTGTGAAGATATATTCAGTACATGGGTACTAGGCCTGATAGGTAGAGACAGCTGATGAAGACCTTGCAGGTCGAAACTTTTTTTTTTTTTTTAAATCATTAAATCACGACAAGGGAGCTTTTATGGTGTGCGGATATTTTCTCCTATTTGATTTGAGATCCTTTTCCTTTCCAGTGCACCCACTGGAATTGCTTTTTGGAATGTGCACACACCTCACACTTTTTTAAAGACCTGATATGTAGGCCTACATGAGTGAGACCGATTATGAAGATGTATGCTTGCTGACCATTTTGGCTACTGGCCATTTCACTCATGACTATTAAGACTTTATTATTCATCGATGGTATACAAATGAGTGATACCAGTGTGTCTAATAACCAAAAATGTAGGCTCAGTACATGGGTAGGCGGGCCTGGTATAGGAGGCTGGTAAATGAAGTGATGGATTACGAAGATGAAGATGACGATGACGATTGTCGAAGATGTTCTTGCTGACCATTTTGACTGGTGGCCATTTCTATTAGGGCATGTCACTGTATTCCCCTACACAGGGGCGCTGACAGCTTCGCCTGGGCCCTGGACAAAGACATCTGAAAAGGGCCCCAAACCCAATTCAAACAATGTAATTAGGATCTGATTCTGGGTCCCCTCTCTCCCTGGGCCCGGGACAAGAAACCCCTTTGTCCCTCCCTGCCGGCTTCCCCGCCCCTACATACAGTAATGTACATCAATGAGGAATTACATTTCTGACTTTTCACCAAAAAAACCTAAAAGATTTATTTATTGACTTGAAAAGATTAATGTGTTCTGACGTTAAAAATGGTCTCTAAGCCAAGAACTACTACAAATAATGGCCTAAACTATTTGACTGCAGCTGGTTGTCTGTGTGCATCCATTGTGAAACAATAGAACACACATTGTATCACTTTGTTCTGAGCAGCTGACACTGGTTACATTGCTGGTTACAATGTCATTATTACAAATGTTCAGTTTTTTTTTTTTACATTTACAGTTACCTGTTATCCACTGTCTGTCTGGTCGTCATACCATGGACCACCAGACACACATTTATTCACATGTAACCAAACGCCGAGACGAGACTAGGGAAAGTGACTGCGGCTAGATTATGTCACAACCTCTGCAAGTCAACTGTCTATCTGGTGGTTGACAGATTGATTGATTGATTGATGCAGAGTGGATTTCACAGAGTTTGGGAGTAGAGTAAGGCTGTTTCGGTGGTGTGGTGTGAAGAAAAGACATGCATTTATGCTCGTTATTAAAATGATTTAGTTTAGCCGCTGACCTGCTCCACGGGATTTGTCCCAGACGACAATTTTACATTTGTTTGGCAGTTCTCTCCGAAGCAGGCACGCGCATACACTTCCAGTCAGACCAGCCCCCACGATTAGAACGCGCGACATTGTTTGTAGCCTTTGATATTGACTTATCAAAGACAAAGTTAGCTCTCACACCACCATGGAGGCTTCCACACAGCCTGTTCAAATCGCCGTGCTCTTCTGCCCCCTTTAAGAATTATGAAATGCATTTACTTGTTGGCCGACCAAAATGCCACCTGTGTTAAGTGTGCAAACAGAGCTGTGATATTAATATTTATTTTGCTACAGCAAGCTTGGCACCAGTATGACAATAAAGCGCGCATATAGGATACTGCTTTGTCAGTGTAAAAAACTTAACCTTGGCAGCAAATGTATGCATTGTGCGAATTACATAGCTAGCCTACTGGTCCATCATACATCAGCAAGGAATTCCGTTGTCCAGATAAACTAAAAACACCGAGCTAGACTAAAACACAAGACAATCACATGGCTTAGTCATTTGATTTCATTCAGTCCTGTGGTATTTTGTGTGCTTTTTCTATCGACAACATTGCAAAAGTAGCCTAGTAGGCAACACCGGCCATCTCCCTTCATTTAGTGGTTTATCATGAATACCAAGCATTCAGTTAGTGGTAGGCCTACATTAACACAATTAGTCAATACATTATGTGATAATGTCAATACATTATGAGACAATGTATTGATGAAAAGACGCTCGTTTGTTGACAGTGATCAAGGTTGCACTATTTTGATTTCATTCTAAGGTGGTTGGCTGTTGTGGAGCTGCGCCTTTATCAGCTGGCCTCTGACGTTATAAGCTACGTATTTTGCGTAGGGCACCGCATGACTACTAGACCAGCCCTCAGTTAGGAAGTGCATTTCAAGCTGAGCTGCAGGGTAAGTGTATACATTGAATTAATTACGGTGTCATCGAGTTTGTGTATAATGGAATTAAAGTAAATTGGATAAACGCAACAGCTCTAACTTGCTCTGGAAGTCCTATAGTTTCAGGGCCTAGGCCTAAACCTGTTAGCTTCAAGGCTCTTGACATGATGCAAAGTTCAAGGCAGAGTCTCGATTGGATAGTTTGTAACACTTGTTGATCATGAGTAGGCTACTGTTTACAGTTGACTGGTTTATTATTTGTGCAGTGACTGTACGCACACAGTTAC
>NC_085873.1:39913881-39916381 GCF_034702125.1 Engraulis encrasicolus | reverse complement strand
TCCACCAGGACTGGCCTGGGGGAGAAATAGTGCCCAGGCACTTTTGGATTAAAGGGGCCCCTCGTAATTAGTGGCACAGAACTGACACAGGAGCTCCGCACCCCCATGGGCCCTTATTTTCATAAATGTTATATATATATTTTTAATTACATTTCTGAAAAATAGGGGCCCACGAGGGTGCGGAGCCCACCGAGAAACCACCCACAGCCCTGTCAGTATTCTATCATGAGGAAAAGTACAAACAGTTTTGAAACGTTCATTTTGGGGCTTGGTAAAGTCAAATGGACTGGCCACAGCTTGGTTTATGAGGCAACTCAAGTGGTCAACACTTTGTGCATTCAAAGCCAAAAGTTCCTGCAGGTGGCTGTATCCAAGGAAACATAGACAGTACTAGAACGTATCTGTTTTGCATCAGTGATTTAATTTTGGTTTTATACGTACATTTTGTTTTTCACAGTGGTCAGTATCTCATGTGACTGTATTTCCACTGTATTACTGTAGCATAGAGAGGAAACAAATCTAAAACTCTATACTAAAGCTGTTGTTTACAATAGATTCAACTAGACAGAATTTAGAAAAAGACCTGTGGTAAAGAACTCTGCTTCTTTCATCCCATACTAGAAAAAAAGTTTATTACTTAGGAAACTTTCTTGTAAAGATCAAATTTGGCAATGGGCAGCCCAGTTTCAATGAGCAGTATAGTTGCAGTACCTTTTTTGACCATTTCCTGCACAGTGTCCCTTTAATAGCATAATTTTCTGAGTGCACTGCCAGCTCAGCCCTGTGCTGTGTGGGCTTAACTTACTACATTTCTGTGTGCCTGCCTGCATGTGTGCAGAGCACTCCCTAATGGAACGAGACAAGGGTTTGACTTTGGTTATGGCGAATATAAAACTCTGTCCATAAACCCGGCCACAGCATTTGCACACTGTGTAATAACACATAATAATACACACAGGAACACGGTGTTCTTTTTTAGGAGAAGTATTAGTGAGTCTGGCATGCTTAAGCAATGTGCTCATGTGAAGGAGAGCTTTGGGATCCTCTTGCTTATGGGCAGTCCTGGGTAAGCGGTTAGGGCATCAGACTTGTAGCCCAAAGGTTGCTGGTTTGACTCCCGACCCGCCAGGCACCAACCACACAAAAACATTACAAGAAGGGTTCTAAATTCACTTTTTTCACCACCAGCCAAAATGGCTAGTACCGGTAGATGTTAATCTTATCAGCCAAAGGCACACTCACCAATGGGTTAAAGTGGCTAGTAAGTTGGTCTTTTCTACCAGCCAAATTGAAATTTCACCAGCATTTGGCCAGTTGGCTGGTGTTAAATTAGATCCCTAATTACAAGGCAGTTAAACGTAAAAAGGTAAGCTGCCCTGCTGCCTTAAGTTGGTAAGTTAACCAAGCTCTCTCAAGTTCAGTTAGCTTATAAACTTAAGGCATCAGGGCAACTTGCTTTTTGACGTCTAACTGGCTGCAATGTTTTACCGTGCAGGCATTTGCATAGTCCTGTCAGGCCCAGGTGTGAGCAAGTGGTCCTTCGAAGTTTCTTTTTAAAACAAGAGGGAGAAGGGAAAAACTTTGAGAATCTCTGCTATTCTGTGATAAACGTGTGAGAATCACTGCTGAACAGTACAGTGCTAGGGCCGGATTAAGATGGCCTGGGGCCCCTAGGCTACAGGCTGCTGTGGGGCTCCTACCGGAAGGCAAATTTCAACACATATTTACATAGACAGTGTCATAATTACGAGCAAAGAATTAAGCATCACATGTCTACCGTCTGTATTTAACACGACAGATGATTTTTTTTCAATACTGCATTTTGCCACAATTCTGTAGTTTTTTCACTTTTGGCCAGTCAGGGCCCCCCTTGCAGGTGGGGGCGGTGGGGCCTCTGGGCTCCAGCCATATCTAGCCTGTGGGGGCCCCATGGCAGGTGGAGGGCCCCTAGGCTGCAGCCAAATCCAGCCTGTGGTGGGGGGGCCCTGGCAGGTGGGGGGCCCCTAGGCTGCGGCCATATCTAGCCTGTAGGGCCCCTAGGCTGCAGCCAAATCTAGCCTGTGGTGGGGGCCCCCTGGCAGGCCATATCTAGCCTAGTGCATTACTCCGGCCCTGTGCAGTGCTGTAGGGAAGGTCTTGCTTGGCTCCTCATCGCCTTATCTAGCCTGTGGGGGCCCCTAGGCTCTAGCCATATATAGCCTGTGGGGGACCCTAGGCTCTAGCCTGTGCATTACTCCGGCCCTGTGCAGTGTTGTAGGTAAGGTCTTGCTTGGCTCCTCATCGCCTTATCTAGCCTGTGGGGGCCCCTAAGCTCTAGCCTGTGGGGGCCCCTAGGCTCTGGCCTGTGCATTACTCCGGCCCTGTGCAGTGCTGTAGGGAAGGTCTTGCTTGGCTCCTCATCGCCTTATCTAGCCTGTGGGGGCCCCTAGGCTCTAGCCATATATAGCCTGTGGGGGACCCTAGGCTCTAGCCTGTGCATTACTACGGCCCTGTTCTGTAC
>NC_085873.1:39871381-39908881 GCF_034702125.1 Engraulis encrasicolus | reverse complement strand
CGATTCAATTTTTTTCCCAAATACTTATCCACTTTTATTATGTTATGGAGCTAGGGCATTGGGCAGGGGCCAGTCATTCGATTCGATTTGATTCGCTCGTCGTCGGCTGTAGTATCGATCGATGCATCGATACATTTTGATCATTATTTACACCCCTAATAACAAAGCATTTACGATCCTCACTAGTATGACTAGACTAGAGTATCTTTTTGCATATTTGTCTACACAGCAGTGTTAATTTTGTCAGCTTTTTAAAATTTAGTCATAGTCTTTGTCACAATGACGAAAATCAATTTTAGTCTTAGTCATATTTTAGTCATTGCCTTCCCAATTTAGTCTTAGTCTTAGTCTAAATGACGAAAATCAATTTTAGTCTTAGTCAATTTTTCGTCATTTTAGTCATTTTAGTCAACATTGTACATAATAGAACTCCTCCACACACTGCTTCTCTTTTTACCATATATCATTGACTGTACAGAATAAACCTTCTCCGCACACTGCTTCTCTTTTTAAAATATATCACACTGTACAGAATAAAACTTCTTAACACACTGGTTCTCTTTTTCTCTATTTTATTTAAAACCAGTGTTAATTTAGTCAGCTTTTAAAATGTTCGTCTTAGTCTTAGTCACAATGACGAAAATCAATTTTAGTCTTCAGGTTGTGTCAGGTTTAGTCATTGTCTTCCCAATTTAGTCTTAGTCTTAATCTAAATGACGAAAATCAAAAAGGGGTGTTGACGAAATATGTTAGTCATAGTCATGGTTGACGAAATTAACACTGCTACACAGAATATGGTTTTGCACATTGCCTTTTTATTTTTTCTTTATTTTTTTTATTTATTTTTTACTCTCCCTGACTATTACCTGTGCTATATGTGTCTTTAAATGTCCATGTGGGCATTATGTGTATTTATGTAAGCTACTTGACACCTGAATACCTGAATTTCTCCCCGGGGATCAATAAAGTTACTCTACTCTACTCTACTCTACTGTTCAGATCCCAGGCCAGTGGTGTACCTGCAGCATGGGCTGCTCGCGGCGGGCAGCAACTGGATCACCAACCTGCCCAACAACAGCCTGGGCTACGCGCTGGCGGACGCCGGCTTTGACGTGTGGATGGGCAACAGCCGCGGCAACACCTGGTCACAGAAGCACGTCAGTCTATCACCGGACTCGGACGAGTTCTGGCAATTCAGGTACAGCTGTTACCAGGCCTGGAATTTCGTCATTTCAGGGGCAAGGCCACTTGGGCTTTTGAGTTGTCAATTTTTTAAGGGCACAAAGGGCAAAAGTCAGTGCACCAAGGCCATAAATGAAAACTTTTTTTCTAGCAGTCAAATTGAAATGTAACCAGTTTTGTCATGAGGCTGGCTGGTGTTAATTCAGAGCAAATGAAGTGCAAAATACAAGACTGTGTAAAGGGTAGTGTGACCATGTTCGTGCTAGCAGAAAGGAGGACATGTTTTTGGGCAGGAGGTTTGGGGGTCCTCCCCCAATTTGTGTTTCTTAGATGCAATTTCATGCATTTTAATGCATTTTAATCAATTAGGCGTCAGAGAGGCATCAAGGCCACTGTGGCCTTAAGGCAGATATTTTTTTCAAGGGCACAAGGCCAAAGTGGGAGGGCACCAGCGAAATTCCTGCCCTGGCTGTTACATACAAACGATTGTGGTCTTCCTCAGATCAGATATGACATACAATCAGGGTTCTAAATTAATACCTGCCACCGGCCAAGCACTGTCCAACACAAGGTAGAGGTGTAGCATAAAATAATAAGATGCATAAAGAAGTGTTACAAAGCAAAGCTTATATAGTAAACAAAGATCAAGGTGCAGTGTACAGTTGCAACACTGACCGCATTATCCAACACATGATAATAGATATTTGACTCAAACATCTCTCCTCACACTGCTGATGATGCCCAGTGTGCTTGCTGCCAGGCACTCATGACAGGCTTTACTACACCCAACTTGGAGATAGGGGTGTAAAGGGTGGTTTATGCCTCGAGATCAGCGTCACTGCATCATGATGCAGTGAGCCGCGCAGTTAACGGAGTGAAGCCCCCCCCATCACGCAGGTACTCTGGGGCACCTCCCCGAAATTGTGTCTCGACGCAGGGAGCGACGGCGTGAAAGGGCGAAAATAGGTCTCTGATTGGTCCTCTCGACCAGCCTGCTCTGTCCTCGAGTCGAGAACAAGCGCTACTTCCTTGTTCTAACCTTCGTCGGTCTACGGACTGTGAGCTCTTCATTAAATAAGTTGCCCGTGCTTTGTTGTTTGATTTATTTACACGAACCAAAGACAACACATGCGCTTGCAAGTTACGACGCTGAAGTTATTTGGACAGTTGAACAGTGGTTCCGAGGTCGAGGAAACATTCCGCTTCGTCCTCGACAAATGAGCCACTTCTTTGTTCCAAACTACCACTGAGGCTGCCAGTGCGATCAAACATGCACGTGATATAAAGATTTAATGTTTCATTTTCATTCTCGTCGAGTCTGTGATGCTAAAAAACAACCGACACGTCTAGTTTACTCTTTGTATTGAAGGCAGTTTCAGCGTGGAATGACATCGCGCAGACCGTGCTTCAAAACAGGGCATAAACCAAAATTAACTGCATCATGGCTGCGACAAGCTCACTCTGTGGCACAAGTAGGAAGCATAACCCGCCCTTTAATCACAGCCTCCATGATGATACGATTCAATATCGATATCTTACTATTCGATGCAATACGATTCGATTATTGACACTTAAGAATGCCCCACGATATGATACAATACGATACGATACGATTCAATTCGATTTTTTTCCCAATTTCTTTTCCACTTCCATTAAGTTATTGGGCAGGGGTCAGCGATTCGATTATTTTCAATACTTAATAATTCTCCACGATACGATGCGATGCGATTCAATCATCAGAATATATCGCGATATACCGATACATTTCGATATTATTTACACCCCTACTTGGAGATGCCTACATCCGCTACCCACATCCACATACTGAATCAGAGAGTGCACTGTTACACTGCTTCTCCATAATGCCCTTTTATTCTTTTACTGCTATTTATATCTGCCCATTGCAGTGTCTTTTATTTTCATATATCCTCACGTTCAACTAACATGAAGCATGTCACCCACTCACTTGTTTGTTATGTTTATCCTACTTTTTATCCCAAATAATTATGTTGTGCTGCTTATATTGTGCTTCTTAATCTCATATTCATATTGTCCTATCTCTCTATTGATATTACTCTCTATTGATTTCTAGGCTATGTTTTAGTACAATCAGGTTGCACCGGCACGGCGGCACCTGTTTTTACTATATTTATGTATATTCTACTATTCTAGTATTTGTTGATATTTATGTACACTCTACTGTAATGTAGTGCTATTCTAATATGTGTTGATATTTTAATTTCCGTGATATATTGGACTGGTGTGTGACCTACGGCTCGTGAGTCAAGTCAAGTCAAGTCAAGTCAAGTCAAGTTGGTTTTATTGTCAATTTCTTTACATGCACTGGTCATACAAAGAATTTGAAATTACGTTTCTTGCTTTCCCATGCAGACATAGACTAATCTAGGTAAGGACATAGACAGTATAGACATAGACAGTACTCATACATGGACATAAGACAGTATGGACATAGACAGTGCTCATACAGACATTTAAAGTGCAGGACTGGACAACAGAAGACTTGTAGAGAACATACATTAAGAGGAGGTATTTTGTTGTGCTTGTTGTGAGTTGCCCATGTTTAGCATTAATTGTGGTTTTATTGTTGCTATGTTGTGAAGCACATTGAATTACTTGTGTATGAAATGTGCTATAGAGTGACTTGACTTGACTTGACTTGTTTTGTGTTTTGCCCCATGTGAAGCTATGACGAGATGGCCAAGAAAGATCTCCCCGCCGTCATCAACTTCATCACCAAGACCTCTGGCCAGGAGCAGATCTTCTACGTCGGCCATTCCCAAGGCACAACCATCGGTAAACACACACACGTGCACACGCGCGCGCACGCACACACACACACACACACACACACACACACACACACACACACACACACACACACACACACACACACACACACAGGAGCAGATCTTCTACGTCGGCCATTCCCAAGGCACAACCATCGGTAGACACACACAAACACACACACACGCACACACACACACACACACACACACACACACACACACACACACACACACACACACACACACACACACACACAGGAGCAGATCTTCTACGTCGGCCATTCCCAAGGCACAACCATCGGTAAACACACACAAACACACAAACACACACACACACACACACACACACACACACACACACACACACACACACACACACACACACACAGGAGCAGATCTTCTACTTCGGTCATTCCCAAGGCACAACCATTGGTACACACACACACACACACACACACACACACACACACACACACACACACACACACACACACACACACACACACACACACACACACACACACACACATCCTTTAAAAGCAGTTGTCAGATGCTTGGAAATGTTACAAAATGTTTCTGTAAATTACTGTATCACCCTCTGAGAATGAGATGCAGCTCTTTAAATAGGCGTGCCTATCTTTTCGTGCTAATTCAGGTGAATGACAGTTGAGTGGAAAACAGAATGCAGGTGGTAAATTAGGCATTCCAAATTTCATTACGCTTCTCTCGAACTTTCGTTTAATAAACAAAACGTGCATTTAAAGCTGGGGTATGCAGGATTGTGGGCCAGAGACGGCATTGTAACTATGCTGCTCAATGCAACTTCGCAACTTTTCATAAATATGTATTGAATTGTAATATGAATTGTAATACAGTAATCTACAATTTACTGGCCTGACTTAAGTACAATAAGGTTTGCAGGTGAAGATGCCTATCACTGGAAATTCAAAATGGCAGAGAAGATCCACCTTTGTATGTATGAAAAGTGTAATTTTCCCCAGTCATAATGAATACTTGGACATAGGAGGTCGTGCCAAATAACATTTGCGAATGTGCATAATTAATTCTGGAAGTAAACTACAAAGAAATTACATATTCCACCTTTTGAAGGTACACTGTGTGTTATTTTGCAAATAAAAATGTCTATTTCTGGAAATTCAAAATGGTGGACCATGGTGAAGATCCCCCCTTTTCATGTCCTGTCATATTGAACACATAGAATTTGATTTGACTGGTGGAAAGTATTTGTTAAAAAGGTAACATTTGTGAATGGGCAGCATGGATTCTGGCAATGAACTACTAAAAATATTACACGGTGCACCTTTATATGTGAAATTTGTCTTCCTGCTACCTTTTATATGTGGTATTTGTCTTCCTGCTACCTGTTAAATGTGGTATTTGTCTTCCTGCTACCTGTTAAATGTGGTATTTGTCTTCCTGCTACCTTTTATATGTGGTATTTGTCTTCCTGCTACCTGTTAAATGTGGTATTTGTCTTCCTGCTACCTGTTAAATGTGGTATTTGTCTTCCTGCTAGCATTCATTGCCTTCTCCACCATGCCTGAGGTGGCCAGTAAGATCAAGATGTTCTTCGCCCTGGCCCCCGTGGCTACCGTGGCCTCCACACACGACCCCTGGATCCCCGAACACCTCACAGAGGCGCTCATTTGGGTGAGGGGGGGCCTATATGATATGAACGTCTTCACTCATATTGTTTCTTTTGTGCTCTGTGTGTTTCCTGCTATATAGCCTTCATTACCTTCTCCACCATGCCTGAGGTGGCCAGTAAAATCAAGATGTTCTTCGCCTTGGCCCCCGTGGCCACAGTGGCCTTCACAGAAAGCCCCATGACCAAGCTGTCCATACTCCCAGAGGTCCTGATTTGGGTAAGGAAGGGCCATATCTAATAGCCTGGTCCATACTACCGTCTTGTACACAGCCATGTAGCACGCGATGGCTTCAGCCAGACTGTGTACCAGACAGAAGTGTGTGTGTAGCTCTGCTCCACCAGGAGGCGCTGAAGCTACACACACACCGTCTGGTGTGAACCAGGCTACATATCTAACACTGTGCCATCTGGATCTTCATTGTGGTTGGCTGATAGCCACTGGAAATCGTAAACACATTTTTTTATAGAAATGTTGTTAGCTATTCAGTGCAACAGTGTTAGATAAGCAATAAGCCACTTGAGTCTGTTGGTTTGTGTTCGATTTATAACGGCGGCAAAGGGGAGTTTACAGCACTCAGCTTTGTGCCGTGCTACAACTCCCCTTACCTGCTATAAATCGAACACAAACCCACGGCTTCTCATCGCTTATTGCTTAAATAAGTGTTGGAAGGGAAATACAAATCTGAAAAGAATCATAACCAGGCCAACACTATGCAGAATTGCCTCTTGGCTTTAGTGCAGACTCGTGTCACGTCTCCAATGATGACTTGAAATGCTCAAAATTCTGCGGATTCATTCAATAATTCTCTGAAGTATTATTCATACTTTATTCTCAATGTTTTACACAGCAAGCGACAAACTACTTTTATTATTGACTATTTTGCATCTCTGCTCTCTGTTTTCTGTAGGATCTCTTCGGCGACAAGAACTTCTTCCCCCAAAATGATCTCATCAAGTTCTTTGCGACCAAGTTTTGCTCCAAGAAGCCGTTCAGCGTCCTCTGTGGAAACATCTTCTTCCTCCTCTGTGGCTTCGATGAGAAGAATCTCAACATGGTATGGGATACTTCCCTCTCTGTCTGTTATCTCTGGTGAAATAATCTGTATACACTTCTCAATTAATGATGGCCATATCATATGTTTACTCTCATGGGATGGGACATTTGTCAGTGTGGGGCAGTAATCAACATGCATTTAAAAAGTATTTTCTCACTGACCAAATATAGGTGTTTGGGAAGCTGGATGTTCTAGACATGGGTTTTGATTCAGAAAATGACACAAATTTCACTCTATAAACAGATACCGAAAAATATTTTCACATTGCCCTATTTGCTCATAACTGTGTTTCCAGAGTTGTATAACGTAGTAAAAGTACTTGTGTAAATGTAATTGATGTAATGTAATTACAACACCAAGAGTACAATGTTACATGGTCGTTACTGTGTAATATCATACTACCAGTGTTGTAATTACATCCGTAACAGCACTTGTACTTCTACCATATACAGATATGTGTGTTTCACCTTTTGTCATTGTATACAGTGTATAGTCTGTTATTTGCATTGTATGATATGGATGTGTAATATATGGTGTGTTATCTGCGTTCTCTGTAGACACGGACCCCAGTGTACACCACCCACTGCCCTGCAGGGACCTCCGTCCAGAACATGGTCCACTGGTCCCAGGTACACACAGCTTTATCTGCCATAGATTAACCCGTTAAAACACGGCGTCATAAATATGTTGTTACCAGAATGGCAACGACCGAGTCGTAGTGCATTACTAAAGGCCCTGTGTTATGTCATAGTAGAGTAGCACTACTTAGCACCTGACCTAAGAGAATGGTGTTTCTGAACAGGTCCTCTATAGCCCCCCCTAGGGGAAGTTAACTCTTTGTTTTGCTAAATTTCAAGCACTGTTATTTGAGGAAGTGTGCAAGTTTCCACAGAAACACATTCAGAAATACAAAGGAAAAGAAAGTGCAGTGGCTTAAGACAGTGTTCGCACTAACATGTCTTGGCCACAACATGTTTTCTCGAGCCGCTGGGGTGTCTGCTCTTCAGCAGCTGCTACACAAAGCAACATGCATCCACGCCCCGTCAGTACTGAGACCCTTCCGGTATACGTATGTGAAGATTCTCATTCATCCTGATCAACTTAGTCATACACGTTCAGTTTGTCGGCGGCTGGAGGTTTTTTTTTTTTCTTCTTAGCTTGAAGTTGAGATCAGGGGCAAGAAGATAGGGGGGGTCAATGGCCCACCCGAATTGGTGGTGGGGGCCTAACCGCGTGAATAGACCAGGCGCCATGCGATTCAAGCGACAGAGCGATACGCGCGAAAGCATTCAAACATTCCCATTGGCTGTGGTCAATGACCTCTATACAGTCATTGGCTGTCGCGGCTTGTCGCCGAACCGCGTCATAGAAAGTTGAAATGATTTCAACTTCAGACTGTCGCGCTCGTCGAGCAAATCGCTCTAGTCTCCAGAATCGCTTTTGTCTCGCGACTCAATACAAAGTCAATTACTTCCGTCGCTCGCCTCGCTCTTGTCGCGGTAGGTGTATTTGTGCGATTATTGTGACTTTGGCAGGCCATATGGAGGGCCCTGCTATCAGTGATTTGCCCTCGGGGCCTGTGTACAAATGTTCTGCCACTGGTTGAGATGTTGCTGTCAGACCCTAACTCTGCCGTGTCTGTGTGTGAGAGCCAGTGACGCATGATGTACACCAGTGTTTCTCAACAGGGGTGCAGGGGCACCCTGGGGTGCCGCGGAAACGTGGCTGATAAATAAATTATGTAATATAATACATATTAATTTAGTTAATGCTAGTCAGTGGAATCTTTCATCTGCCATTTACGCACAATAAAGTAAATATAGGTCGCCCCAGTCAGCTGCAACTTCGAACGTAGGTCGTGTGACGTCTCCAAATGTGTTGCTTTTCTAAGCTTGTGTGGTATAGGATACGATGCAATGTTACGGCTTGTTGGTTTAGGGTGCTGTGAAAATGTTCATGAATTGAAAGGGTGCCTCGCCTATAAAAAGGTTGAGAAACACGGATCGATCTGCTCTTCTGTGGCGACACACAACAGCATGCATGGCACGCACCACCCAGCAGTGCTGAGACCAAAGCAACTTACAATTGAGGACATAACCATAGCCAACATCACTAGCAGATACGAAGTGCACAGGAAAGAATACAGAACAAGTGACCAGCATTTCAATTCATACCTCCTCCTCTCCGTACCCCGTGTCATGAACAATGTTAGCGCTCCTCTTAGTGATCTGCTAAATGAATACCCTCCGCTTCCCTCCGGGCGGTGACATGATAAGGAGGTGGTGTCCTACCAGCGCCATGGCAGCACTGCCTCCCCACCACCATATCCCCTCCTTAGACACACACACACACACACACACACACACACACACACACACACACACACACACACACACACACACACACACACACACACACACACACACACACACACACACACACACACCAGCATAAGTGCGCACATACATGCCCACAAGCAAAGTTAGCAAACACACTCAAGCACACGCACACACACACAAGGTATGCACACGCACACACACACACACACACACACACACACACACACACACACACACAGTCATAGACACAAAGATGCAGTATACGTACTCACATACACGCAGGCACAAACACTTCAACAAACAAGTACACACACACACACACACACAGACACACACACACACACACACACACACTGCTCGCACTTTAACCGCAGGGAACCAAAACACCAGTTTATAAATAAAAGCTGTGTGGGTGTTTCGCTCACACCATGCAGTATGTTCAATCTTTTAAGGATGCGCCTTTTTTAGATGCGTCCAGCATCTCTATAACAGGGTCTGTCTGTCCGTCCGTCCGTCTGAAACGCTTTCATTACATTTCCGTCCGTCTGAAACGCTTTCATTACATTTCCGTCCGTCTGAAACGCTTTCATTCAATTGTTGTCCGTCTGAAACGCTTTCTTTAAATTGTTCCTTCCTGTGGCCACAAGGCGGCAGACTACGGAGCGAATGCGTGCAAGCATAGCCTTTCTATACTAAACCGGATGCTAACGTTGGCGAAAAGTAGCCTAGCCACAGGCTAACTGACAAACGTGAGGCCAACAACTCAGCCGATCGTGATGTACGCCACAAATAGACCAATCGACCTCATATTTAGACACTACAATGTTGATTTCTGCCTTCGATTTTCATCAGTTAAGAAATCTAGCGTCGGATTAACACATTATTAAAGGTAGTAAAGCGAGTTGCCGCCATGTTTGTTTTCCAGAACCACCCGGGTAGAGAGCTCACGTGCAGCATTCTGGGTAATTGAGTTTCACTGCTTTGTGCCTTGACGGTGAAGCTGGTATTGAAAAAAGTCCATAATTCAATGGTGAACCATTGAGAGTGGGGTGAACCCATAAGCGCATGATTCACCCAAACGGTTTTATTTATTTATTATTTGTCGATGTTTAGATTCTTTCCCACATGCACATAATGCTGAAATGGCGTGATACTAAAGGTTGTTAGGCCTAATAAATGTCTGGTAATTTGTAATGTTCACTTCATCTAGGCCAGTGATTCTCAAAGTGTGGTCCGCGACAGAGCTCAGGTGGTCCGCGAAGGGATTTCTACTTTTCCAAGATAAGCTAGCAGTAGGCTATATTTGTAACATTTTCATGTTTTCAACACAATAATACAGACTTATAATGTGAATAAAAAGTAAGTGCTGCATAAAAGATCTGCATAAAAATTAGCAGTGTCAAATTAGCATCCATCAACTGCCAATTCAGTTGACAGGTGGTCCCCGATATTTTTTGGGGGGGACAAAGTGGTCCTCGGTCTGAAAAAGTTTGAGAAACACTGATCTAGGCTATGTGAAATTTCAAATCATAGCCTATGGTTCTTTTCCAAATCCAAGAATGATGATAAGCTTATTATACACTAAACTGCAAAAAATAAAGCCATGTCTCGCCATTTTGCTGCCTTGCTGCCTGCCACAATATTTGGAGTGTCCATGATGACCAATAAACAAAAAGTACATCCTCGGGGGGCGTTGACAGGCTAGGAGGAGGCCAGGGGGGCGTTTGGGGGGAGGGGGGGAATGGCATAGTTGGAACTGGCATAGAGGGACGCATCTGTTGTCCGCCTGTCGGCCTTGTTTTTATTTCTTTTTTTTCCTGAATCACCCCTGAGTGCTCATTTCAATCACAGTGTCTGTTGGGATGGAACGAGATATGTCACTGTCTCTTGTTCAGTGGTTCTCAACCTGTTTTTTAAACAAACGCCCCCTGGACCTCAACACAAGCTTCCCAACGCCCCCTTGACATCATCATAAGCACGGCTCTAAAATAACACCAGCCAACTGGCCAAATAGTGGTGAATTTTCAGTTTGGCTTGTAGAAAAGACCAACTTACGAACCACTTTGACCCATTAGTGACTGTTTGTGGATAGTAACATTAATGACATCTACTAGCCATTTTGGCTGGTGGTGAAAAAAGTTTATTTACAGCCCTGATGATAAGCCTACCAATGCACCCCTTAGTATTAAAAATATACATAGACTAATGCCCTCCAATGTCAACCAAGCACTGCCCCCCCCTTTCAGCGGTATCCTTCGACTGCGCCATCGGGCTGTTAGAATGCTTCCGCCTCGTACATTACTTCCCTTAACCCTTTGAATTTTGAGCAAATTTTGAGGTCTCATTATGATGTCATAATGTTTTTGCGAGATTTTTAACACAGACGTCTATGGGAGCTGTAGAGTGTTCCAGTAAAATTCTAGAAGAACCTCTAGAAATTCCTTACTCCTCAAAGGGTTCGGGACACCTCGTCGGCCGTTATTCCTTACTTATCACAACACTGAACTACCTGTGTTTTTATGCACTTCTATTAAAGTATTTATTTGGACAGAAATACTGTATATCTTTTTTTTATAACATCTCTATTTTATATCCCCCCTATATATTTCTAACTTCCTGGCCCTGTGTTTGTATGTATGTTGTCTGTTTTTTGCACAAGATGTACGTATGTATGGTACTGCTGTAACACATGAATTTCCCCATGGTGGGATAATAAAGGGCATACCTACTTACTTGCAAAGCATTGAGTGTAATGTGTGATGTGCATGTAAATATGTGTGAAAAAAATGTGCATGGAGAGAGTCGGTCAATCGTCTTATTTGTTTTTCCATAGGCGGTGAAGGGTGGAGTCTTTATGGCGTATGACTATGGTGAGAAAGGAAACATGCAACACTATAACCAGGTAAGTCCTTTTTTATTTTACACAAAAACATGTTGTTTACATGCATTAATCTATATTTTGAAGACACCGGCTGACCATAAATGTTATCTGCCATTGAATATCAAACAGTGCATGCCTATATATGAAATGCACTTTACAAATTCACTTCACAAATTCTCGATCTCTTGACCTCTTACTCTCTCTCTCTCTTGATCACTCTCTCTCTCTCTCTCTCTCTTCTTGATCTCTCTCTCTCTCTCTCTCTCTCTCTCTGTCTTTCTCTCTCTTGATCTCTCTCTCCCTCCCTTTCTCTCCCACTTTCTCTTGATCTCTATCTCTTTCTCTTGCTCGCTCTCTCTATTTCTTTCTTTATCTCTCTCTCTCTCTCTCTCTCTCTCTCTCTCTCTCTCTCTCTTTCTCTCTCTCTCTCTCTCTCTCTCCCCCCCTCCCCCTCTCTCTCGTGTCCGTCCCTCCAGACGACCCCCCCTCACTACAACGTGGAGGACATGAAGGTTCCTACGGCCCTCTGGTCGGGCGGCCATGACACCCTGGCGGACCCCAAGGACGTGAGCGTGCTCCTGACGCAGATCCCCAACCTGGTCTTCCACCGGGACATCCCCCACTGGGAGCACCTGGACTTCATCTGGGGCATGGACGCGCCCCAGGAGATGTTTGGAGACATGATCAAACTCATGAAGCAGAACCTGTGAAGTCAACCTCCATTCATGGTTTACTTTTGGGGTTTTTTATGTTTTTTTGTAACTTTTTAATAGATCTGTTGTCATTTTCATGATGCGGAATCTTTGAGCACATTTTTCTTTCTCCTTCTACCACTCCCTCATGCCCCGCTTTTTAAAAATAGTGTTCAGGTACAACCTAAGAGGACTGTGATCTTCTCACTTATCTCCTCCATCCACTAATGTTTTTACTTTTTTGTTTGACTTTTTAATGGGCAGATCTATTGTTATTTCCATGATGCATAGTCTTTGAGCACATGACATTTTTTTATTTGGAGACATGGGGCCTATACTACAAAAAGCTGTTTCAGGAGTAAACCAGGAGCCCTCATTTTTAAGATGATTAAAACTTAACTTAACTCCTGAAGTTTACTCCTGAACCAGCTTTGTAGTATAGGCCCCTGATCATATAAGGCAAAACCTGTGAGGACCGAGGCCTGTGACCTCCTCATACATTCCCTAACCTGACTCAGAAGACCACCAAAGATCACCAAATAAATGTGTACAGTTGTTGCACCTATCTCCAAGTCAGTGAGACGCCATGTGGAGCTTGGCAGAACTACATGCAGTACATTTGGCGAGAGTCAGGTAACATACCGTGGTATCTCCGCTGCTATTTTTTTGTTTGTTTTTTTGCTTTTTATTTACCTTTTAATGGTCAGATCTGTTGTCATTGTCATGATGCAGAATCTTTGGCCACATTGTGTGTTTTTTTCTCTCCCTCCAGTGTGTGGTGTCTTTTTGTTGATTTCATGGGTTGGAACGGGTGTCCACTCTACACATTTAAAGATCGTTTAAAATAATCAGGTCTGATCATCTTTGGCCCAGTTGCTATGCTGAGAACCTTAACTTGAGACAAAGTGATGTTAAACATTAGTGTGTAGTCGTTTTTATTATATATCTATGTATATTTTTATTTACCTCAATTTAGAAGTTTTAGGGAATATTTCTGAAAAGAGGGTGATATAGGAAATACACTGTCAGCAAAATGTGTGTTTTTTTTTTTAATGTGACTACTACACATAATCCCATTTGCAATAATCGCAATCCATACTTCCTGTCCACAAGTAGTGGTACTTGGAAAGACCCTCAAACACAAGACAGTATTACTTATATAATATTTTAGTACCGGTAAGTGTTCGTTTTGGTTTGTTTTTGATTGATGAAGGGGCCACAAGACTTTATTCCTTGGAGCCAAAAAAGGGCCAGTTTCCAGTAGATGGTTTTAAACATGTTTTTTTCCCCTTTATATTGTTCCTTAGTCTAATGTGTAATCTAGAAAACTAGTAATCTAGAATGGTTATCAGTGGCCTGGTCAGTGTGGGATGCTACCTGGCCACTTCAGATTCTTTTGTACTATCTTTCTTTAATCTCATCTGCTCTAACCTGTCTGACAACGTCACCTCACTGCGTTCCTATGATCTTCTAGTGTCCACTACTTCTATGCGTTTTCTCATGATGACCTTCCGTTCTTACCCTGACACCTTTTCCGCCATTTTATAACATAGTTCCTGAGAAATGCTGTCTTGCAGGTGATGTGGCCTATGACTTACTGAGCTGCTGTTTTATTTTCTGAGGATTTTTGTTTTGACATATTTGAGCCACTCTTTCCTGAAAACTGGTGAATGTGCAGGGAGGCTTAAACATTACAACTGTTAGTCTGACCTGAAGGAAGAACCCATGTCTAACTTACCCCTCCTTTTCCAGAACTCAGAAATGCACCTTTATCATTTTACATGGCAAAATTACAAAATGCTGAATGATCTACTACTACTTTGTCTCTGTGGCTTTTCTTTGTAACCACTCTTACAGAGGTAATTCAGGTTTTAACTGTGAGGCACATTGAGCCACGTCGAATTACAAATGTGTTCCAGTAGCTTTTTATGTAAGCTCTACAGAGCTGAAATGTAACCATGTTTGCTGCACTGATGAATGTTGGCTCATGCATGCAATAAACATTTACCCTCAACACAAGTCCAAATAGACTATTTTATTAAGACTTATAAACACATACTGCAATTACTAAAAATGTCTATCTATTTCTGGAAATTCAAAATGTCTGACAACGGAGAAGATCCCCTTTTTCATGTAAGGGAAGTGCAATTTTCATAATGAATACTTAAAATTTGATAGTGCTGGTCAAGTATTCATAAAAAAGGTAACATTGTGAACGGGCAACATGGATTCTGGAAACAAACTACTAAAAATATTACGCAGTGCACCTTTATTCAAATAAATAGAATATAAGTAGTTACAAAGGTCCAAAACAATCAGGTCAAGGAAGGGACATAAGCCATTGTCCAAATGACATCTGGGTAATTTCCGTGACGTATAAGAACATTGTAAACCACCCAATGCAGAAGCAAACAGTATAAAACAACAGTTAAAAAAAAGTGTGAAAAAAAATCACTGTGCAGCACAATGTCCATTTCTGATTGAATCCAAAGGAAATGGTCTGAGTGAGAGTGGCATGAGAACCAACATACACTTGTCCTTCCTTGCAACCGTAAACACTCTCGTGAACTGTTTAAACAAAACATCATCCTGCCAGACCTCAGATTTGAGTCTCAAGCATCCTTGATTTTCAGAGCAACCTTGACAACTTTTCATTCCGATTTCTTCAGCATGGCGACGATCTTTGTGAACTTTAACCTCCGTGCAATGTCCAGTGGAGTTTCTCCCTTCTGTAAGAAATAGAAGTTTAAAAGCGAAAGAAAGTTAAGTTTAAAGCATTACCAGTAGTGAGCATGGGACATTACTATAGACCAGTGTTTCCCAACCAGGGGTACGTGTACCACTACGGGTACGCGAGCACACCTCAGGGGGTACTTGGAAAAATGTAATAATAACAAATATATGGAGTGTAGTCACATTGGGATAGAGGAACAGATATAGAGCATGAGTGAAGGGGTACTCATGTGACAAAATTGCTTAGGGGGTACGCAGGACAAAAAAGGTTGGGAAACACTGCTATAGACCGTATCAAACGCCCCCTTGACCTTGAAAAATATGTCTGTCAATCGATCTCTCCCTTATTTAAGATCATGTGAACTTTAAAGCATTAAGAAACACCATCACCAGTTACAGTTGATACTGTCCCATGTTTGGAAACAAGCTCATATTGCACCTCCCCTTGAGTTAAATAATTGAGTTTTACCTTTCCTCTTGTACTTTTAATCGTTATCCGAGTGCGGCAGTGCACATTTTACCTCCAAACTAGCAGTTAACATTGACTCCTATGAGACCAGTTAGGCGCCATCGAGAAATATGAATCCTGCCAGTCCACCCAGTCAGCCAAATAGCAATTTGGCTCCCCCCTCTCTCTCTTCTCTCTCTTTGTCCACTATTCCCTGACCTCATGTTATAAGGATGACAATTTGTTTGTTTGTTTGTTTTTTGTTTTTGTTTTTGTGTTTACTGTGTGGTTCTAGTCACATGAATCCACTCATATCACCCCTCAGCAATCATTTGATTTCATGAAGTCATACTTGATACAAACACGGTCTCTGATTAAGGATAAAATGTTGATGCAGAGATACCCAATACATTTGTTGTCACTTAAAAATAAACAGTTGAAAAGTTCACACATAACTCACCATGTTCTTGATGGAAATGTCTGCTTGTTTCTCCAGTAACAGTGGCACCATGCCTTGGCTTTTCCTCACACAGGCGTAGTGAAGCGCTGTGTTGCCTTTCTGTGAGAGGAAAAGACGACAGTGAGCAAAATGGAACGAATGTGCATCAACAAGTCATGAGTTCCGCATCCCATTTGTTTGGATGCAAATAATGGGATCAGGCATCTTGTGAAAAAGTGAAAGCCCATTGGGAAACCCAAACTCCCATTGTCATTGTGACACAGCACTCCACGGCACACAAGTGAACACTGCACACTGCACACAACGAAATTGCATGTATGCCTCACCTGTGCATCTAAATTCTAGATTTCATAGACATTTTGTCCAAAGTGGTAAACGTGCACTGGCCTTGATCTTACCACACTTAGCCAGGGTTTTGTTGCCTTTTTTTAGTAAATATATTTTTTGGTCTTTTAGACTTCATTAGTGATAGGGCAGTTTGAGAGAGAGACAGGAAACGTTTGGTAGAGACGGGAAAGGGTCGACAAAGGACCCGGGGTCGGAATGGAACCCACGTCGGCCGCGTAGGAGACGAGTGCCCTACCGCTAAGCCAAGGTAGGGCCTTTGTTGGCTTTTTTTGTAGAATTGTCTTGCATTTGAATACAAACAATTGATGCAACTACTACTGTGATATGTCATACCAAAGAATTAGAAATTCTTTGAAAGAATTAAGTTACAAAAGTCACACAAAGGGCATGGACCTGTCAAATTGACCGCTGATTGAAGTGGGAGGGATTAACTTGAAGTTTGAAACGTCTCATTTCATCTGCATCTCATTTCATCAAATTGCTAACGTTTGGTCATGACATGCTATCTGCTTGTATGTAATGAGGCATCGTTCACTGACTTTGCTCCCCATCCTCATCTCTTGCACCCATTTGCTGAATGGATATGTTGGAAAACAGTTTTTAGATGCGTCCTAGCATCTCTGTAAGTAAAGAGGGTATGTCCGTCTGAAACGCTTTATTAAAATTGTAATTCCCTCCTGTGTCCACAAGGCGGCAGTGCATAGGCGCGTCTTTGTCCGGCTGTCGGACTTGTTGTAATCTTGCTCCAGAGACAACCAAATCCAGATATACTGTAGCAGCACATTGTAGTGTTACTCAATGGGGGGCACTACACCCTACATCCCACCAGGGGGCATTAGAGAGCCTTCAGGGGGCATTAGAGAGCCTTCAGGGGGCATTGAGAAGTCTCACTTGCAAATGGGGGGGCAATAACTCTATTTGTTTTTAATAATAAGGCAGCTGGGGGCATTGGCAGGCTTATGATGACATAAAGGAGCTGTTAGTAGGTTTATGATGAGGTCAAGGGGGCGTTTGTTCGTGTATGGAAATGACAATTGAATTGAAAACCTACAGATCACTAAGCCAGGCTAGACGTACATGAATTGATTGAGATGAGGCCTCAGGTCTAAGACGGTGGTTCAGGAGTAGACCAGGTTAAGTTAAGAGGTAAATCATCTAATAGAAGAGCCTGGAGTCATCATTTTCTTCTATACAAGGAACTGGCATGGCTCTAACGGTAGGGCACTGGGCTGCCGGCCCGGGTCCTTTGCCAAACCTTCTCCATCTCTCTCTCTCTCTCTCTCTCTCTCTCTCTCTCTCTCTCTCTCTCTCTCTCTCTCTCTCTCTCTCTCTCTCTCTCTCTCTCTCTCTCTCCTCTCTCTCTCTCTCTCTCTCTCTCTCTCTCTCTCTCTCTCTCTCTCTCTCTCTCTCTCTCTCTCTCTCTCTCTCTCTCTCTCTCTCTCTCTCATAAATAAACTTATAATGTTTTAAAGTTAAGTTATAGAGGGAATAACTCACATAGTCTGTGGCGTTGATGTCTACTTTGCTGGTCAAAACCAAGGTCAATAAGTCCTCATTCTTCTTCTGCTTTTCCAACTGTGTGGGTTCAAGACATAATGGTCAAACATTAACACACTGTGAGGGGTGGGTAAACACAGGTGAACAGTGTGTTGGAAATATTCACAGTCCACATTTTACATACTAAGAGTGGTCTATTCAAAAAGAGGGCCTGCGCCTTTCAAGGTGGCTTTAGTTGTGTAGTGGTGCGTTGACTCGGAATATAAAGTAATACAAAATCAGAAAGTCTGGAGCTCGCACAAAAAAAAAACCTAAGAAGAGATGCCCAAATAAAGTGGGTTTTTTATTTACTCACATATGCCGTGCTATATTTACAAAAGTACAAACGTTTTGTAAATATAGCACGGCATATGTGAGATCATTAAAAACCCACTTTATTTGGGCATCTCTTCTTAAGTCTTTTTTTGAGTGCGAGCTCCAGACTTTCTGATTTTGTATTACAACATACTAAGAGTGGCGCATTTGAAATGGCCCCCCGTATTGTATGCATTTTACATTTCTTACACAGCAGATTTAAACATTATATATTGTATCCCATAGGCATGCAGAACAGATTTCTACTTATATCGGATATGATGCATGTTTAAATATGCTGAGTAAGAAAAACACATAAAATACATGAATACTGGGACTTAACATCATTTTTATATGACACTGTGCATCCTTTAAGCATTTTAGTAGGTGAACTGTATGTGTGCTTTATCTACAACACATAAGTGGAAATTTAGCATGTGCCAGAGATGTGGACTTGTGACTTGGACTTGAGTCAGACTTGAGTCACAAATGATTTGACTTGAGGCTTGACTTGGCATATTAGAAATGACTTGTGACCTGTCTTGACTTGTAGGCTATTGACTCGAGACTTGACTTGGACTTGTTTAGCTTGTAACAGTTTTAGCTTGCAATGACATGTCAAGTCTACACATGTCCCATTTTCTGCATTTGTATGTGAAAATATTATATGAAAAAATGAATTAAAATGATTTGCCCTTAACCAGTACCATTAAGCCTACTGTGTTTTAAGAATGTGACTGGCAAAGGGGGCCATGCATAGCAGTGTGGAGAGGTAATGAATTTATGACCGAAAGTAGTCGTCAAGAGTGTGCATAGCATACTTGTTAAGGGGAAAATGAGACTTGGACTCGGACTTGACTTCGCTTTGGTACGACTTGGACTTGGACTTGGACTTGGTTGAATGAGTCTTAACTTGTCACCTGACTCGGACTTGTTTGGAAGACCTTGAGGCTTACATTTGACTTGCAAATTAGTGACTTGGTCCCATCTCTGGCATGCCATATAATACTTGTATAGCCATATATTAACACTTTTGTAAGCTTTGTGTGTTTCTTTTTCACATAGATGTACAAAGACGATTTACCATTATGAGATATCCAATGAGGAGGATGGGCATGAGGATGGCGATCATAAGGTAATCCAGAAAGGAGTAGGTTCTTTTGGCGGCGTAGTGTAGACAAGTCCTTTGTTTCTGTGGACAAAAAGGACAGACATCATGATGCGTCATTATACTTTGTTTATAATTCCAATTGCTTTTAATCAATTTTGCTCTTTCCTTTTTTTTTCTAATATTTTTTGGGCTTTTTTCGCCTTTATTCGATAGGACCGTGAAGACAGGAAGTGAGTTGGGAGAGAGAGAGAGAGAGATCGGGAAGGGTCAGCAAAGGACCCAGGTCTGATTCGAACCCGGGTCAGCCACATAGCAGACAAGTGCCCTACCATTAGCAACACGATAGGGCCAGGTCTTGGCTTTTTTTTTTTTTTTTTTTTTTTAAAGTTTTTTTTGGGGCTTTTCAGCCTTTATTGATTTTTGTGAGACAGGATAGTGGAGGAGAGACAGGGAGTGAGCTGGGAGAGAGAGATGGGGAAGGACCGGCAAAGGACCCAGACCGGGAATCGAACCCGGGTCGGCCAAGTGGCAAACGTGTGCCCTACCATATCAGCCACGGTAGGGCCTGGTCTTGGCTTTTTAAAACAGTCTTTGATTTGCCTTCATACTGGTTGTTGTTTTTATCTGTGGATTATTTATGGATTTAGCCTGGATACACACATATACACTGCATTCAGGTTCTTGAGATTTGAGGGCTTTTATATTAAAAAAGGGTGGGTATGTTAGAGCTGAATGGACACATTCCAATGCAAAATGAGGGTTCTAGCTTTTAAATGCAACTAATTTCATGTTTTCATGTGCTACGGAGGCTGAGATATTTAGGTTTTAATAGGCAGAGGGCACCTTTTCCCAAAAGGTGCTTAGGCTAAAATGGGTTCAAATATTTTCTTTTTTTCTTGAACTTCTGTTTAATATCTTACTGGTTGTTTTAATTTGTTTGTTTATGCACTTAGAGCTCCATGTTATATATATAAATAACATTACTATTATTATTATTATCAAAACGAAGAACCCAAATTCAGGGTTTCGCCCAGCACTTTACCGTTGAGGTGACAACTGTACAACCTTGACAACAAACATCTCCCACCTTGTAAATGAAAAAATAAAGATGTGTGTTGCCAATGTTGTTTCTTTCCTCATTAGGAACAATTTTAGAAGCTATCCCAACTCACTTTCACTAACCACTATTCTATGGGAAACACTGGAATTCCTTGTTGAAACTTCCAGAATGACTCCAACTCATAGAATGAGCTACAATGAGCACCAAAGGAGAAGAGAGACACAATGATTGGGGTCACAGTCACACACAGTAGTGGTGTGCATGTTCACGTGCACGTTTGTGTGTGTGTGTGTGTGTGTGTGTGTGTGTGTGTGTGTGTGTGTGTGTGTGTGTGTGTGTGTCAAAGAGAGAGCGAGAGAAGGCCTGTTGATGGTTTGTTGATGAGAGAGAGAGAGAGAGAGAGAGAGAGAGAGAGAGAGAGAGAGAGAGAGAGAGAGAGAGAGAGAGAGAGAGAGAGAGAGAGAGAGAGAATCAGGTACATTCTGCTTACTTTCATAGAAGCTATTTTATATATTTGGCCATTAACACTGTACAGTTTATGTCAACGCATGTGCACCCACTCCTCTCACATACCAAAATGCTGAGTGTCAAGTAAGGTAGCCTACTAAATCTCATTTCCTTTAAAATTATTACACTAATAAAAATCCAATAATACAGAAGAAGCATCAACCTGATTACCAGATGCACACACAGAGAAGGAGAGAGAGGGATGAGGAGAGACAGAGGACAGGAGGAGGATAGACAAGAGAAGAAATAGAGAGGAAGAGAGAAGACAGGAGGAGAGAAGACAGGAGGGGAGAAGTGGGGAGAACAGGCACAAAAAGGAGAGACGGAGAGAACAGGGAGAGATGAAGCAATAAACTCATTGCAAAATCAGTCGGGGCAGTATCTAAATAAGTAAATAATCAAATCGCTGGCCCCTGCCTAATGCCCTAGCTCCAGAACATAACAGAAGTGGAAAAGTAATTGGAAAAAAATCGAATCGAATCATATCGTATCGTGGGGCATTCTTAAAGGGACACTGTGTGAGATTTTTTGTTGTTTATTTCCAGAATTCATGTTACCTTTTTCATGAATACTTACCACCACCATCAAATTCTAGGTATTCATTATGACAGGAAAAATTGCACTTTTCATACATGAAAAGGGGGATCTTCTCCATGGTCCGCCATTTTGAATTTCCAAAAATAGCCATTTTTAGCTGCAAAATGACTGTACTTGGACCATACTAGAAAATATGTGTTTATTACTTAGTAAACTTTCATGCAAAGGTAAAATTTGGCAACAGGCAGGGCAGTTTCAATGAGCAGCATAGTTGCAGTACCTTTTTTGACCATTTCCTGCACAGTGTCCCTTTAAGTATAGAAAATAATCAAATCACTGCCTTAAGAAATCGATATCGAACCGTATCGTCATGGAGGCTGTGATTTACACCCCTAACATGAACCTCAGGTCGGACTCCAACCCAGGTCCCTGAGCCCGCCCTGCCCAGGGTTGCCAGATGAGGCTGATGATTTCCAGCCCAAAAAATGCTCAAAACCCGCCTAGAACCACAAAATCCCGCCCAATTCTATTGATTTCTATGCCTAAAATTGGGCGGGTTTTTCTGCTAAATGGCATTTTTTTCCGCACACGGCCATCCTAAGCAGCCCAATTGGGCAGGAAACAGCCAAATCTGGCAACACTGCCCCTGCCCTGTCGCCCCAATCACCTTATTTGTAACAGAGACGTCTGCATCCAGGCTGAGCAGGTACTTCACCACGTGGTGGTTTCCCCGTCGGATGCCGGCGATCAGGGGCGTGTCTCCCGACCTGGGCTCCTGGACGTTCAGGCTCTTGGGCGTGTCCTTGAAGAGCCGGTACACTTCGTGGGCGTCATTGTCATATGCTGCCTGGCACATGGGCTATGGGAGAGGGAAGAAGAGATGATAATTAACTTGGGATTTACGTAGTTTACAACAAGTGAGGGCGTCAGTCAGTGTAATGAACACTGTACACACAAGAAAATAACACGTGCAGGCAGGCAGGCAAGTGTGTGCATGTACATGCAAACACACACGCACAGACGCAAACGTGCACAGACACACGCGTGCACAGACACACACACGCATGCGCACACACACGCATGGGCACACACACGCATGGGCACACACACATACGCGCACGCACACACACATTTCTGTTTAAGAGAGCACAATGGAGTAGCCAAAACATACTATGCTACACTACAGAAATCAATATTTCCAAACATTTTGAGTAGACCAAGAAAAAGGACACCTCTGTGTTTAAATCAAATATTGTGTTCCAGCAGAGCAAATGAATCTAATAATGTTCCTGCATATGATTTATGACCAAGAATGTGTGACAAAAGGACTAGCCCAGCCCAGCCAATGAGAGAAGCTGCCCGACAGGTCTAACCAGATGTGGCCACCTCTGTGATGTCACCGTCCCTTTCACTTCAAACACATGCTTCACATCAGGTTAAGAGGGACTACCCAGAGATCACATTTCATACCAATCCAGCTCTAATGGGTCATCGTCCAATAACTGCCTGCACCTAGGTCAGGGGATGTAGATTGTGCACTGTGGTGCACTGTGTAATATTGTCAATATCCAGAGCTCATGCTGCCCATTCACAAATGTTACCTTTCTCACAAATACTTATCACCACCATCAAACTAAGTATTAATTATGATTTGGAAAATTGCACTATTCATACATGAAAAGGGGGGTCTTCTCCATTGTCTGCCATTTTGAATTTCCAGAAATATACATTGTAGTTGCAAAACTTACTGTAATTTGCTCATACTGGTGCAGGGATTCCCAAACTGGGGTGCGTGCACCCCTGGGGGTGCGCGGCCTGCCATTAGGGGGTGCGCGAGCTGAATAGAGCAATGGTGGATATGTGTGTTTTATATCTAGCATTAATGAATATTAATTTGTTTTTAATTTTATGGTGAATTGTATGCTGGAAGGGTCCATCTGAAGTGCAGTTTAACTCCTTGACTATTGGAAAAGAGGATTTACCAAAACGATATAATGTATAATAGGCAGTGAATGCGCAGTAAATCCATACTTGCGTGGCCATCAGTACACCATAAATTTGCTTGGGGGGTGCACAAACCAAAGTGAAATGTACAAGGGGGTGCGCAGGGGGAAAAGTTTGGGAACCACTGTACTAGTGTATATTAGTTCATTATTAAGTAAATATTAATGAAAAGATCAATTTTGGAAATAGGTAGTTTCAATGAACAGCAAAGTTGCAATACCTACTCTGTTCATTATCCTACACAGTGCATCTTTAAGAAAACTAATGAATAGGCCTATACGAGACCACAACAATCAAGATGAGTTTAACAATTGACATTCGCGAAAGGAGATTGAGAAGCCTGGAAAACATGTTCCTGGCTTGGTGTCTTTGGTGTATCTGTCTCTCCTTTTCCACTATGGCCACAACATGGGGAGAGAGGGAGGTCACAAAGTTCACTGCAGAGAACATCTCCTCTATACCAGTGGTTCTCAACTGGAACAGTCTTGGGACCCACCATTTTCCACTCTCATTCGGTCGCGACCCAATTTTTTTAGCGTTCAAGTCAATTCAATGCAATTCTCAAAATGTAACCAAGACTCGAATGACTGGTTGCACGCTATCTATCTCGCATAAATATTCAGATTGTATCTATGACAACAGATGACACAGAGTTCACTAGCCTATCAAAATAAAAGCTGTAAATTGTTGCAGGAAAAGTAAAAAAAAATGTTTTAGAATTACGTTTTTTTTTTTACACCAAGGCTCCGCGACCCACCCATGACCCCTCCGCGACACACTTTTGGGTCGCGACCCACCAGTTGCTCTATACCTCTTATCTGAGGCTGCCATGAGGATGTATCCTCCTCCTAATACAGATCTCACATAATTCACTGGCAAGAGCTCAGTGAAGAGAACAGAGTAACCATGAAACAGAAAGAAAAAACAGCTTTTGCTAGCGATTATAATTATTTTTTACATAAGAGTTACCCTACAAGGACTGGAACCTGGGCCTACCGGGGTACCACTACAGTAAAGAGCCAGGTTCATTGGTATGATGGAGTAAACCTCACAACCCTAGTGATTTTCACTTCACCACACTAAACACTAACAGACGGCGATTCTACTTGGTAAAGTATAACACAAATTTACTGTTGCATTGTTGCAACAGAAATTTGCCTGAAATTTACAGATAAGTTCTATTTCCTTTCCTTCCTCCGTTTAAGGTTGTTGGGCAATTACCAACTACTATAAGTATGCATCACATTTAATATTTGACTGGTGAATCAAATTTCATTTCATAATGAATCAAATTTGACTACTTTGTGATCATTTGCATGATCAGAATGACATTTCCTTCTCTTCGGTTAACCAGATAGTGCCACACAGCAAATATTTGACTTGGAGGTGCACCACATAATGTTGCGTCAACATCAAGCGGCTAAGCGGAAGTGTGGATGAAATCTAAATTGTGCAATAAAGTCAACGCTTTTCGTGTGCCATCTTGCTAGAGATGGAGCTGCCTAGCTTCATAATGAAAGTTGTTACTAGACTTTAACATAGTGGTTCTATGTGTACCACTACCTGGCTGGCACTATCAGCTATCTGGCTTACGAGCTATGACCTCTCGTTTCCAGCTGGTTTAGATACATAGGCCCATAATAGAACAAATAAGGGGGATGGTTATTAGTTTTCTACCTCTGTGCCTCAGAGCTACAGTGAACACATCATGTTACGTCAGCAGGCGGGGAAACATCCTGAATGACTCCTGTGACAAACTTTGCCTTTGACACCATTTGCCAAACAGTCAAAACCTGAGGCACAGCAGTAGGCTACAAGACTTAGAATTCCACTCACTATCAACACATAGTAAGCCTAAACCTTTGAAAGCCAGTATGAAGACCTTTACCAATTACCATTGAATAGACTTCCACAGTGGAAGTAGAGTAAAGTAACTTTATTGATCCCCAGGAGGGAAATTAAGCTGTTAAGTAGATAAATAAATACACATAATGACCACATGGACATTTCAGAACATATAACACATGTAATATTCAGGGAGTTACATAGAAACTACAGAAAACAATAAAAAAAAGGCAATTCTGAAAAAAAAACATATCTGAGGTAGACAAGAGTTTAACATGGCCAAGAATGAGTGTTGATAGATACACATACTTACTATGAAAGTGAAAGTTATTTTCTAGGCTAGTATTGTGATGTAGTGTTAGACAACTGAGATCTAAATAGTGTTCATTCCTTTTGGAAGTCCACTAGGCCTAGTTTTGTCTTGCCATCGCAGCTGACATAATTAACCTGTTTAAGGAATGCAGTTCAACAGAAACTATCTTTAACATTGCCCCACACTAACCAACAGCCTACAGGTACAAACACCAGCCTCCACAATGAATAACAAACTTTAACACTGTACACTCACCAACAACCTACAAACATCAAGCCTCCATAAAGAATAAAAAACTTTAACACACTCACCAACAACCTACAAACATCAAGCCTCCATAAAGAATAACACACTTTAACATTGTCCCACACCAACCAACAAACACCAGACCACCATAATAAAAAAAAACTTTAATACTGCCCTACACTAATAACCTACAAACACCAGGCCACCATAATAGTTAATAGCAAACATTAACCCAACCCTACGCTAACCAACAAATTACAAACACCAGACCTCCACAATTAACAACAAAGTAACTTTTAAAAATGATTCCAAAATTACAGTGTTGCCAATAAGGTTCCCCCAATGATGCCTCGTTTGAAGACAACAAAGCACAATAGCAAACAAAAGCGTAAAGAACACACCACTACGCCTACACCAGAATGGTGTGTCGTAACTTCCAAAAAAAGTAGGTTGAAGTTGTACAGGAATACAATACCTCGGAATACAATATCCCCATGTCTCACGAGTCGTGATCCTAGTAGAGTGAAAACACCTGACTTTAATTGTGTCCTCTGGGAGAAACAATCGTCGTCTTCTCCTTTTCCTGGCTCCTCGAAGTTTTGAGAGAGACGGTTCGGGAATGGTCAAATCAACCACTAGATCAGTTATTCTGTAATATGTTTGAACGGCGCTCTATCTTACTTTGGTGAGTTAATTTCTTTTGAATCATTGTTGTCCAAACGTGTCGGTGTATGAATCAATGGAAAACTATGACACGCCGAGTCCTGCAAGTCTCAACAGGCGATAGCCGTTGCCTCAGGTAACGCGCAGTGCGCGCAGTTGCGCACGTCCTTTATGAAATCTGGGAGGGATTTTCACTTTCATGTTTTACGTCTGGAGAAAGTGATGATGATGATGATGATAAACAAATTGCCAATGGCTAGGCCTATCCAAAAATGTGTGAAGGAGGTTTGGTGATGCGTTATGGACTTTGAAGTGGCTGAAAGCGCAACGACCCAAGTGGAACATGGATGATTTTGGTCTGAAATTGAGTGCGTCGGTGCGTGCAATAATGCCTGCATAAGTATTATCCTAAAATCTTGTCGTAGGCCTACAAGAAACACAGCCAAATGATGATTGAAACTTTGCAAACAGTACAGATAACTGATATAACCATTAACCAAACATGTGCATCTGTCTGACTCTGACATTCTTGGTAGGATTTGCGCGCCATCTAGCGAATGTCTCTATGAAATTACACTTACCCTGGGACAGGCCAGCTCAGAACCAAGCGTTTGAGTATCACGGTGAACCTTTTTTTCCTATTAGAATTACCCACGCACACTAGTGCATCTCTTCCCATAAAACATTGACACCATTAACACAAACAATAAAGCTATAACGATAGGCTATGACGTTGATTCATTGTGGGGCTGAAAGCGCTCACATCCAGACATTGACAAATGTTAGCCTACTTCCTCCACGGACATTCAGTTTGATGGCCATCATTTTAACAATATTCTAGAAGTTGGAGAAAACTAAGATGTGTGCATTCGATCCGTGTGCGTGAGTGACGCGTGCAGTCTATGCTTTACGTTTGTCAGTGGCGTTCCGGGGTGTTTTTCATCCCCACCCCCTTCCCTTCATCTGACACATTGTAATAACTGCTGGTACGGCCACCTCGCCGCTGATTTGACTGCGGAGCTTTTACGAATCATCTCTTGCGTTCCTCATAGGATATCTGGGTTTGAGAGACAGCTTTCAGCCATTTTTACCACCGGTAAACTTTGGTTGAACCACGCAAAACGCGTCTCATCCTCACGAGTGTGTGCGAGTGTTTTTTTATGAAGGGACAAAGACGCAAAAACAAAAGGCTAAAACGCGAGGTTTGGATATAAAAGGGCACCGGCTTTTATCTGACGCCAGGTTTCTGTTTTTGCACTGAATTCTAGCATGTGCTACATGTGACGACAAGGATGCGCGGAGCATGGGACCAGCAGCCAGGGTGAATAACTGGTAAGCTAAAGTATCCAATGCGTTTGTATACAAAATTGTCAATAGAGAGATAACCTATGTTTGTTGTATTTGAAGATGTTCCTCGATGCGGAAGAAGAGGACTATCAAGGCGTAACATTCAGAATCAATGGCTTTGGTTGCTGTCGCACTTTTGAGTAGTAATCGCACAGGCTACTACTACGACGACGGGATTTAAGCCTCTGTCTGCCTGCTCTCAAAAGATTATCATTTTTTACGCACGCAGATAGTCTATTGACTTACCAACAACAACCACACGTGTGGGTTATCCATAGGGTGGTCGTGATAGTGTGTGGTATTTAAATGTACCCTAGTCGAATTATAAACACTAGTCCCACATTTATTGTTTACATGTCAATATAGGTTTGACAAAGTAGCCAGCTGCCACTGTTGTATTATTGTTTTGAAGGGCAAGGTTACATCATGCACAGATTACCATTTTAATCTCTGAACTAATTGATACTAGACTTTCCCATTTTGTGTGTGTGTGTGTGTGTGTGTGTGTGTGTGTGTGTGTGTGTGTGTGTGTGTGTGTGTGTGTGTGTGTGTACCTTTTTGAAAACATAAGTCTCGAAATTTGGTTGTGGGCGCCCTCTTCGCTTCTCGGTAAAAGGGAAGTGGAATAATTTCACGACAAAACTTTCACTGTGGCGGCATGCTACTTTTCAGTAGAGCTCTAGGGCCAGCACAGTTTGTGTGCCTCCCTTCCTAGGCAGATTCCAAAGAAGCATTTTCAGCATTCGACACGGTAACTGCTTATGTATGATCCTGTTGTGAAAACTATGTTGCTGTATGTTTGTCACTGGTCATGTAGAAGTGATTTAAGGGTGACATGGGATGACAGTCTGGTCTCTTGCACTGAATGGCTAAAGGCCAATTTACTTTTCATTTGCAATACATGATCCAGACTGCCTATAGCTGGTTTGTTGATTTTGTAAAAAAAATATATATATATTAGGCCTATAAGAGCAATACAAAACCTCTTTGTTGGAGTATACCACACAACCTTGCTTGTATTTATACTTCAAATATATAGAGCCTATAGTTTGCTTGTGGACTGACATGCCCGATGAAGACCCTGTTGGGTCGAAACGTATGACACTTGAATAAACCTTCAAAGTGGAACTACAGTGTGCAAACTTCTACTCTTTCTGCTTGTGGATTGAGCATGCACATCTTATAGCCATAATGATTTGAAGGAACTTGTTGTATAACAGAAACATTTAAGTCCTCTTCGGTGTGTCAGCAGCTTAGGGCATTGTGATGTTTCTCTGTAGAAGATGAAGAGGATGATTAATCCGGCAATGTCTGTGAAAAGCGTTGTATTGGTTGCGTCCTTCATGAAGAATTTGTTGAATACCACAAAAGACCGTGGGTCAAAGATGGGGTCTCACCCTCCCTTCTTCTTCTCTTCTCTTCTCTTCTCTTCTCTTCTCTTCTCTTCTCTTCTCTTCTCTTCTCTTCTCTTCTCTTCTCTTCTCTTCTCTTCATCTTCACAGAATAGAATAGAAAGCCTTTTGTCATTATACACGGTACTATGACAGTTAGAGGGACTTCTTCTTCTTCTTCTTCTTCTTCTTCTTCATCTTCATCTTCATCTTCCTCGCTGTGACTCAGATCTGGTGTTTTCTCTGTTGAAGGGACTTCTTCTTTTTCTCCTCCTCCTTCTTCTTCTTCTCCTTCTTCACCTTCATCTTCGTCTTCCTCGCTGTGACTCAGATCTGGTGTTTTCTCTGTTGAAGGTCTGTGCCGTGTGTAGTGTAGCATCCCACACCCAAAGCAGGCAACACATGACAACAGGGAGCTACGTGTGCTACATGTGTGTTGGTGATCCTCAGTCTCATCACCCAGTATGCTCTCTGCTTCTTTCTCTCTTTCCTTCTTTCTCTCTCTCTCTCTTCTTTCTTTCGTTCTTTCTTTCTTTCTTTCTTTCTTTTTTTCTTTCTTTCTTTCTTTCTTTCTTTCTTTCTTTCTTTTTTTCTTTCTTTCTTTCTTTCTTTCTTTCTTTCTTTCTTACTGTCGTTCTTTCTCTTTCTCTCTTTTCTCTTTCTCTCTTTCTTTCTTTATCTTTCTCTGTCTCTCTCTTTCTTTCTTTCTTTCTCTCTCTCTCTCTCTCTCTCTCTCTCTCTCTCTCTCTCTCTCTCTTTCTTTCTTTCGCTCTCTCTCTCTCTCTCTCTCTCTCTCTCTCTGTACTTCAAGAAATTGATGGATGACTAATGCCTTCATTTATCGCTAATGTTTCCTTGAACCACCAAGGCATGGTTCCAATGATTATTTTTCAAGGAGCCAATGGTTATATGGCTATTTGTGTTGGTCAGGAACGACAGTTTGTTGTGTGAAGATAATTGATTCTTTGTCTGCAAATGTGTCTGTGTGTGTTTGTGCGTGTACGTGCGGGTGTGGGTGTGCGTGTACGTACGTGTGTGGGTGTGTGTGTGCTCATACATACGTGTGTGGGTGTGTGTGTGCGTGTACGTACGTATGTGGGTGTGTGTAGGCGTGTGGGTGTCTCTGTAAACGTGAGTCATATCAGCCCAAGGCTGCTCAAGGATTTCTTCTGTGATTCTACAAGTAACAAAGGAACGAACACACACACACACTCTCACACACACACACACACACACACACACACACACACACACACACACACACACACACACACACAGGTTATATGACACTGACCTACTCTAAAAGCTGCGGTTTACACACACTCACACACGCGCTCACACACACACACACACACACACACACACACACACACACACACACACACACGCCACACACCCCTGTTCACCTATAAGCTACTGTTGATGCCAAACGAAAGCTTGGCCTTGTTATCATTGCTTGGCATGGTGTTGGTTGGGCCGCTTGTCATTTCATGATGAACCCCCTTCTGAATCTGAATCTGAATCAGTGAGAGAGGAGTCAGGAGCAGAGACGGAACAATTGAACACGGGGCCCTAGGGCAAAACACTGATAGGGCCCCCTCATATGGCCTGCCAAAGTCATAATGGGGCCCCCACCACCAATACAGGAGGGCCTTTGGGCCCAGGGGCAAATGCCCTGCTGGCCCCTCCTATATCTCTGCCCCTGGTCAGGAGCCATAACGGGAGCAGGGTTGCCAGATGAAGCTGATGATTTCCAGCCCAAAAAAATGCCCAAAACCCGCCTAGAGGAACAAAATCCCGTCCAATTCTATTGATGTCTATGGCAAAAATTGGGCGTTTTTGTTTTGTTTTTTTTGCTAAATGCCATTTTTACCCGCACACGGCCATCTTAAGCAACCCAATTGGGCGGAAAACAGCCCAATCTGGCAACACAGAGCGGGAGCCAGCCCAATGAGACAGAGCTCAGCTGACACAGATAGTAATTGTTTCATCTCCCCTGCTGTCGAGTGTGACTCAGAGGCCCGAATCCCAAAAACACCCTCTGTCTCTACTCCGTTTTGCATCTCTGGAAAGCGTAATTGTTAGCCGTTAGCAACTTCGGTAGTTGCCAATGGGAAATTGCATTGCAACCAACAAAGTAGCTAACATAGTTAGCAACTACGCTTTTCAGATATGCACCTCAGTTTTGCATTTCCCTTCTGATTCTTTTTATATTGTTTTAAATTAAAAGTTTAAATAATAATAATAATAATAATAATAATAATAAAAACATTGGCTGGTTATTACCGTATATCTGCATTGTTTTTGTTATAATGTTATAACGTCCTTGGCCATGGCGAAAATGGTTAAGGCACCATACAGTGACGCTGGGGGCAAGGGTTTGACTCCGGCCCGAGGTCATTTCCAGATCCTCCCCTATCTCTCTCCTGACCCATTTGTCCTCTCTCTACTGTCATATGAAATAATGAAACAAAAATAAAAACAAACGCTTGTTCTGCAATACTATAGGCCTACTCTTCTGACCCAGATATCATGTAACAATAACGACCAGCATATTTTCAATCTTTGTTTTGAGGATTAGCTGGGAAATCCGGGAATCATTTGGGGTACAACTAAGATTATCTTCTACTTTCATCCCCATAACTTTTGAAACAGGAATCTCATATACTGAAGAGTAGACATCCTGTTTCAGGCTGGTGATTTTGATTTTTGTGGGCTGGGATTATGTGGCTTTGATTACATGGGCATATTCAAGTGCTCTCAAGGGTGTGTGTACACTTTCAAACAGCGATGGATAGGGTTAGGTTGTTGCTCAAGTGCATTAGCACAGGGTGAAGTAGACTAGTACACACAAATACATATACACCATGCCATAGACTCTGGCTAATAACTGGGCAGCTCAAGCATTAGTGTAGTAGATACTCGATAAAACAGTCTTTAATTTTGAAAGAAGCAAGTAAAACAATACTCTTCTCTTTCGTGACTATCTACTTAAAACTTGCACTATATGTATTGCTTGTTGCCATCTTCTGTAGTATTTTACTTGAGTGTTTGATTTTCCTTCGCTACAAAATGCAGAAATTATGAGAGAGACAGGGCAGCGAACGTTGATTTTGTTATTGCGTTTATGTATGAGCTGATTAAAGTACTGTATACATGTAGCCTATATTGGACTAGGGGTGCAAATAATAATCGAAATGTATCGATCTATCGATGTATCGCCTGGCGATTTAATCGAATCGGATCGTATTGTGAGGCATTCTTAAGTATTGAAAATAATCGAATAGCTGGCCCCTGTCCAAAGCCCCATAACATAATAGAAGTGGAAAGGTAAGTGGAAAGAGTCGAATCGAATCGTATCGTATAGTGGGGAATTCTTAAGTATCAAAAATAATCGAATCCCTGCTTTAAGAAATCGATATCATATCGTCATGGAGGCTGTGATTTACACCCCTACATTGGACACTTTCAAACAGAGGTCTGGCACCAGAGAGGGCTGGCGTGGTGTTTAAGTGGCACTCTGCTCTCCATCATACCATGTACCTTATTCTTTACACTAGCCTACATCTGCTGCTTGTTGCCATAGCAGCCCTGTGATGGGAGCACGGAGAGCACACTGTAATTGAAGTGCTCTTTTCTTCCAAAATGCCATACTGTATATCCATTCTTCAAATTCTTCAAAAATGATTGTTTGTTTTAATTGTGTTTTTAGGTTTAGGGTTAGTTGAATCGCTGTTTTGTGTTTTTTAATTTGCTAAGGAATATTCTGATTGTATTAAACCAGTTCCAGTCGCTCTCGTGCTATGTTGAAATCCAAGAAGAAGAAAGAAAGATTTATGATGATAGGATTTTTTTTACAATATTTTGAAAAAGAGCTGTAGTGGAGAATTGCACACTCCAGGCAAAGGGAACAGAGTGGCCAAGCATGCCCTGTAGTCATCATAGTCATATGCTCACTCTTCATCCAATTCTCTGGTGAGTGCATGGATGAGGAAGGGAGGGAGGGATGGAGGTGGCGGTTTGGTGGGTGGGCAGGTCTGGACGGGCCACCTGGCATAGCGGGCATTGCCCGTAGGGCCCTGCACCCTTGTGGGCCCCTATTTTCAGAAATAAATGTATTATTATTATTATTATTATTATTACATTTCTGAAAATAGGGGCCCACAAGGGTGCAGGGCCCTACGGGCAATGCCCGCTATGCCAGGTGGCCCGTCCAGACCTGCCCACCCACCAAACCGCCACTGACCTGCCCACCAGTGAGTCAGTTCTGTGCTGCTAATTATGAGGGACCCCTTTAAGCCAAAAGTGCCCGGGCCCTATTTCTCTCCCAGTTCAGCCCTTGAGGTGGGTGGATGGGTGGGTGTAGGTATTGGCAAGGTCTTTCTTGATTTCTTTTTCCCCTTTCTTTTCACTTTGCTTTTCACTCTCAAAAAGATACGCTATGACTCACCATATTTCACTGCATGGTTACAAGCTGACATAGCAACTGAAGCCCAGGGCTCTCCCTCTCTGTCTCTGTCTCTGTCTCTGTCTTTCTGTCTGTCCCCATCTCTCTCTCTCTCTCTCTCTCTCTCTCTCTCTCTCTCTCTCTCTCTCTCTCTCTCTCTCTCTCTCTCTCTCTCTCTCTCTCTCTCTCTCTCTCTCTGGAATGCTTCAGACCAGACTTGGCAGTTCAGGAGCGGGGAAAGCCAGTGTTTCTTTGTTTTTATCTTTGATTTGAGATCCCGCTCGTAAAAAAAACCCCAGAAACCTAAGTCTTCAAACGGCCTGTTTGTTTTCTGATCGACTTGACCCTGCCGTGAAACATTCAGACTTTTTTTTGGTTGAATTGTCATTCACCCATACATGGGAGGCTGAGACACGTGGAGGGTGAGACTTGCTCAGCAGAGGGTGAGACACGCTCAGCAGAGGGTGAGACACGTTCAGCAAAGGGTGAGACACGCTCAGCAAAGGGTGAGACATGCGGAGCGTGAGGCACTGTGGGTGAGACACGCTCGGCAGTGGGTGAGACAGACACACTCACCAGAGGGTAAGACACGCTCAGCAGAGGGTGAGGCACGCTCAGCAGAGGGTGAGACACACTCAGCAGAGCAGAATTCTGGCCTGCCTGGCCACCATGTGCTCATGAGATGTGTGTAATACCCTTTTCACGTTGAGGCTACGCGGTTGGTTCACTTTGTGCTTTATGCCCTGTGGCCATGCAAAGACACACCATTACTAACATGTTGGGGTTAGGAATTATTTTACTCTGGGTAAAACTTTCCTTGGTTGGTTTTGGAGTTATTGACAAAAGTACAATGTGTAGGCTTTCTATCAGGTGAGGGTTAGGAGTGAGTGTGGGTTTTTTGGGGGGTGTTTTTTGTCTGAGCACATTTTCGCATGAACAGCACATACCTGTTGTGAGGGGTGGTAAAGACAGCCCAAAGCAATGTCAACTTTTCATGACCATAAAACGTTTGACATTGGCATTCTGTTTATGACTGTGTCATGACACTGTTGTGACACACAATACTGTCATATCATGTAGTATATGACACCGGCGTTAAGTAAAGTGCTACCAATAATTTTATCTTTCAGGGCTTTTTTGCATTTATTTCACACAACATAAGCACAAACTCGTAAAATACAAACTGAAAACTGGTACAAGACTTGCATCGTATTTAACACAGTTTCGTGAGTCTTGCTTGTCTGGCTGGCTGTCGCCTTGAGCTGTAGTGAGTGAGGGGTGCCTGGCCTGGGAGGGGGGGGGGAACCCTTAGGTGGCTTATTGCCCTTCAGAGGAAGGGGAGCACAGCACATCACATTGCATCGACCCACCCGGGCCTTCAGCAGCGAGCTCAAGTGTCCTCCCCCTTCTATTGCGCTCAGTCACTCTCTTTTGCTCTCTCTCTCTCTCTCTCTCTCTCTCTCTCTCTCTCTCTCTCTCTCTCTCTCTCTCTCTATATATATATATATATATATATCTCTCTCTCTCTCTCCCCATTTGCCTTAATCGTCTCGTGCACATTCTCTCCATTCTATCAATCTACCTCTCTCTCTTTCTCTCTCTCTCTCTCTCTCTCTCACTCTCTCCCCCCCCCCTCTCTCTCTCTCTCTCTGCCCCCGCTCTCTCTCCCTATTTGCCTTCATCGTCTCACACACATTCTCTCCATGTATCAATCTACCTGTCTATCTATGCCTGTTCGTCTTCCTCCATATCTCCTTCTCAATGCCTATATCAATCCATCTACTGTATATCTGTCTGTATAAATCTCACAACATTTGCCCCCCCCCCCTCGATCCCCTCTCTACTCCTCTCCTCTCCCCTCTGTCTTTCCTCTCCTCTCCTTCTCTAATTATCCTCTCCTCTCCTCTCCTCTCCTCTCTCCCTCTCCTCTCCTCTCCTCTCCTCTCCTCTCCTCTCCTCTCCTCTCCTCTCCTCTCCTCTCTCCCACTCTTATCTTGTCCCCTCTCCTCTCCTCTCCTCCCTACACTCTCCCTCTCCTCTCCTCTCTCCACCTCCTCTCCTCTCCTTCTCTCATCCTCTCTCCCACTCTTCTCTTGTCCTCTCTCCTCCCCTCTCCTCCCTACACTCTCCCTCTCTTCTCCTCTCTCCACCTCCTCTCCTCTCTTCTCCTCTCCTCTCCTCTCATCCCCTCTCCTCTCCTATCTCCCCCTCTCCTCTCCTATCTCCCCCTCTCCTCTTTCATCTCTCCTCTCTCTCTCTCCCTCTCCCCCTATCCTCTCTCTCGCTCTCCCTCTTCCACCTCTCTACTTATGCCTCTTTCCTCATGCCCCTATCTATCTAACATGAGTGTATTTATTCATGCCCCCCCCCCCCATCTATCTAACATGAGTGTATTTATCACACAACATGTCTCTCTGCTTCTTCTCTCAACTTCATAGTTACGATAATGCGCTATATAAATACATGCTGTTTTGTATGGTATTGTATTGTATTGTGTACTTATCACATAACGTGTCTCTCTGCTTCTTCTTCTTCTCCCCCCCCCTCAGTGAGACCGAGTGTGGGGGGCCAGCAGATGGACACGCTGGGAGGTCTGGAGCCGGCTGCCAGCCTGCCCGCTGCTGCTGCTGCTAGGGACGCCATCGCCATGGAGCAGGCCTTCAGCTTCAACACGCTGGTGAGTGGAGTGGAGAGGGACACAATACAATACAATCAGGGCTTGATGTTAACTTTTTTGCTCGCCGGCCACTGTGGCTAGTGGTTTTCCCGAGGAGTCACTAGCCATTTAGCCTTTCTGCTAGCCAGAGTTCTATTGTCCATTTTTTTTCTTTTGAATATTCTTGCATTCAAATACAAACAATCGATGCAACTACTGTAATTTGTCACACCAAATAATAAATTACCAGTCAACGTGGCTAGTGAGACCAAAATTGTTACTAGCCACAGCAAAGTTTTACCAGCATTTGGCCGGTTGGCAGGTGCTAGTGTCAAGCCCTGAATACAATACAATACAATACAATACAATACAATACAATACGTATGGAATAGCGGACGACGAGGTGTCCCGATATCAAGGGAAATAATGGACGAGGCGGAGCGTTCTAAACAGCCCGACGGCGCAGCCGAAGGGCTGTTCGCTTCGCCAAGTCCATTTTCCCTTGATATCGGGACACCTCGAAGGCCGCTATTCCGCTTATCACCCGGTTACCAGCATTTAAGTATTAATTTATTAATAAGTTGATCTAAGGCTTTGTGAGAAAGTAGATTCACCACTGCGCTTGGTACGTTGCTATGGGCACCACTTCCTAATCTAGTGAGACGCGCCTCTATCGGAGGCATAGCCTAAGGACGCGCGCAGAATGTTGGGGTGACTTGACAACCAAATGCGATAGAATTGACGACTGGGTTTTTGACTTGACAACGAGATGCAATAGAATTAGTAACGGGGTCTTGACTAGACAACCAGATGCGATAGAACTAACGACGCGGTCTTGACTAGACAACAGATGCGATAGAACTAGTAACGGCACTTCGCCAGAAAGTTAGAAAAGAAGCAACTTGGAC
>NC_085873.1:39838881-39866381 GCF_034702125.1 Engraulis encrasicolus | reverse complement strand
GTGTGTGTGTGTGTGTGTGTGTGTGTGTGTGTGTGTGTGTGTGTGTGTGTGTCTCAGCAGGGCTGGTGGAAGGCCGTGGAATTTTGATAAGATTCTGCCGTTTCTTGGTAACGAGCGTGAAAGAGGGCCACTGTTGGGCCATTAGTATGGAGGGCCACGCGGGACCAGCCTCACCGCACAGCTGCTCACTTCCGCTCTCTACACTCTCCTCCTTCTCTCTCCTCCTCTCTTTCTATCCTTCTTTAACTTGCTGCCAGTGTCTCTCTCTCCTCCTCTCTTTCTCTCTTTCTCGCTCCTTCTTTTAACTTGCTGCCTGTCTCTCTCTCCTCCTCTCTTTCTCGCTCCATCTTTTAACTTGCTGCCTGTCTCTCTCTCTCCTCCTCTCTTTCTCTCCTTCCTTTACTTGCTGCCAGTCTCTCTCTCTCCTCCTCTCTTTCTATCCTTCTTTAACTTGATGCCTGTCTCTCTCTCTCCTCCGCTCTTTCTCTACTTCTTTTACTTGATGTCTTTCTCTCTCTCCCCCTTCTCTCTTTCTATCCTTCTTTTACTTGTTGCCTGTCTCTCTCTCTCCTCCTTCTCTCTTTCTCTCCTTCTTTTACTTGCTGCCAGTGTCTCTCTCTCTCCTCCTCTCTTTCTCTCCTTTCAATTTAGGCTGTTTTCTCCATCTCTCCTCCTCCTCTCCTTTCACCTGCTGCCTGTCTCTCTCTCTCCTCCTCTCTTTCTCTCCTTCTTTTACTTAATGCCTGTCTCTCTCTCCTCCTCTCTTTCTCGCTCCTTCTTTTAACTTGCTGCCTGTCTCTCTCTCCTCCTCCTCTCTTTCTCTCCTTCTTTAACTTGCTGCCTGTCTCTCTCTCCTCCTCTCTTTCTCTCCTTCTTTAACTTGCTGCCTGTCTCTCTCTCTCCTCATCTCTTTCTCTCCTTCCTTTACTTAATGCCTGTCTCTCTCTCTCCTCTTCTCTATTTCTCTACTTCTTTAACTTGATGCCTGTCTCTCTCTCCTCCTCTATTTCTCTACTTCTTTAACTCGCTGCCTGTCTCTCTCTCTCCTCCTCTCTTTCTCTCCTTCTTTTACTTGTTGCCTGTCTCTCTCTCCTCCTCTCTTTCTCGCTCCTTCTTTAACTTGCTGCCTGTCTCTCTCTCTCCTCCTCTCTTTCTATCCTTCTTTTACTTGATGCCTGTCTCTCTCTCCTCCTTTCTTTCACTTCTGCTCACTCCACTTTCTTTCTCTCCTCCTCTCTATTTCTCTACTTCTTTTACTTGCTGCCAGTGTCTCTCTCTCCTCCTCTCTTTCTATCCTTCTTTTACTTGATGCCTGTCTCTCTCTCCTCCTCTGTGTCTCGCTTTCCTTCACTTGAGGCCCGTTTCTCCATCTCTCCTCCTCTTTCTTTTGCCTGCTGCCTGTCTCTCTCTCCTCCTCCTCTCCTCTCCTTCTTCACTTGATGCCTGTTTCTCCATCTCTCCTCCTCTCCTTCTCTCTTTCCTTCGCTTGCTGCCTGTCTCTCTCTCTCTTCCTCTCTTTCACTCCACTCTCCTCCTGTCTTTCTCTCCTTCTTCACTTGCTGTCTCTCTCTATCTCTTCCTCTCTTTCACTTCTGCTCACTCCACTTTCTTTCTCTCCTCCTCTCCTCCCTTTACTTGCTGCCTGTCTCTCTCTCCTTCTCTCTTTCCGTCGCTTGCTAACTGTGTCTCTCTCTCCTTTCTTTCACTTCTGCTCACTCCACTCTCCTTTCCTCCTTCTCTCCTTCTTTCACTTGCTATCGGTCTCTCCCTCCTCCTCCTCCTCTCTTTCTCTCTTTCTTTCTCTCATTCACTCACTCTCCTGGCTCCCTCTCTCCTGCATCTCTCGCTGTGTACTCTCTCCATTTACCCACCTCTACGTGGTCTTTTCTCGATATCTCTTTCACCTCTTCTTTTTTTTGTCTTCTCTCAGTCTTTCATTGTATCATTCTGGTCAGTCCTGTTCTCCTTCTTTCACTTATTCACTTTCACTCATAGTCTGTCACTCTCTATCTCTCTCTGCATTATTCTCTCTCCGTCTCCCCTCTGTTCTCTGGTATTTGTAAATCAACCATCCTCCTCCATGACTGAGGTACGCTGAACATGGTACCGTCCCACCGCACTGCTCCCTTGGGGTGCTCCATTGGGGGCTGCCCAATTGCATGGGTGAGGCATAAAATGCAATTTCGTTGTGTGCAGTGCGCACTTGTGTGCTGTGGAGTGCTGTGTCACAATGACAATGGGAGTTGGAGTTTCCCAGTTGGGCTTTCTTTCAAGTATCTACTCTTCCCTTAGTGCCCATCCTGTTCTTCTAAAATGCTCACTGTGCACACAGCACAAATCTTTTTACACAAACAATCCAAATAAGTGTGTTAACATTTTTGTTCACACACTTGTGTGGACTGTAAGGCAGCTACCGAATGTCGTTGGTAGCAGTTTGGGTTTCATTGATTGTTCTCAAGAACAGACGAGCTGTTTGGAAGTAAAGGGGGTTTACCAAATTACTGGTTGTACAGCTTACAGCTCCTAGTAGGCCTAATGGTGCAAGTGCCAATGTACCCCCCCCCTCTCGCTTTTATTCCTTCTTTCTACTGCTCTTTAGTCTTCGTTCTTTCTTTCTTTCTTTCTTTCTTTCTTTCTTTCTTTCTTTCTTTCTTTCTTTCTTTCTTTCTTTCTTTCTTTCTTTCTTTCTTTCTTTCGTGTGCGCACGGCGCGCACATTTATGCTCTCTCTCTCTCTCTCTCTCTCTCTCTCTCTCTCTCTCTCTCTCTCTCTCTCTCTCTCTCTCTCTCTCTCTCTCTAGAATCAGTCTCCATGTATTCCATCATCTTTCAGTACATTTGAGTGTAATTCTTTTTGTGTGTTGAATAATTTACAGTATTTAAACATTTAGCAAACTTTTTCTATTGATTTCAAAAAGACTGGTGGCGTGGGATGTGGGCCGAAGACCAGACGGATCTAAATGGACGCTGGAGATGTATTTCTATGTGGGCGTGTGATTCACTGCCTATTCCTAAGCATAGGCTACGGCAGTGATTCCCAAACCTTTTCAGCTGGGACCTCCTTTTGGACTTCAGAATATTTTCGCAACCGCCTGCAGGGGTCCCGGCCCCCAGTTTGGGGACCACACTGGTCTATGCAGTGTGCTGGAGTTAACCTTACGTTAGTGGGAGTTGGAGGCCTTGTTTCCTCCATTTGGGTCAGCAAATCTGTTCTGTTGTTTTGTATATGCTGCTATAAATACTGTAGAAGTCTAATTCTGTACTCGTTCATGTGTTGAATCACTTATTGAAACTTATTTGTTCTATTATTGATTTGAGCTGAAAATATTTGGGTTGATGAAGAAGGTGGGACCGATTTTAAGAGGTGTGTGCGTGCGTGCGTGTGCTTTCCATGCATACACATAGCACTTTAACTTTTCCAAAAGTGTAACTTTTGTAAGGTGGCGTGTGTGGGTGTCCTTCCCTCTTCTTATGGGTCAACATGTCTGTTGTACTGTACTGCTATGAATACAGTGCAGCAGAGGGAGTGGGGCTCTGACTGGCTCCATTGGCCAGGTAAGGAGGAGGAGGAGACGCTCTCTGGAGGCCTCTTCTGGCCCAAATTTGGTGTGTGTGTGCGTGCGTGTGTGTGCGTGCGTGTGTGCGTGTGTGTGTGTGCGTGTGTGCGTGTGTGTGTGTGTGTGTGTGTGTGTGTGTGTGTGTGTGTGTGTGTGTGTGTGTGTGTGTGTGTGTGTGTGTGTGTGTGTGTGTGTGTGTGTGTGTGTGTGTGTGTGAGTGCGTGCCTGCGTGTGCACATATCATGATGTATGTGCGAGAGTGAGAGGCTGGAGCAAGAGAGAGGGCGAGTGTGTGTCTGTGTGTATAAGAGAGTAAGTGTGTCATTATAATATAGGCCTTGCCTTGCTTATCATTATAATATCATAAAATCTTTATCCACTCACTGAGCACACTCCTTCTTTCAGGACGAGGAGTCGTGTCCCTCCGAGAGTGTAAGTGCACGTGTGCGAGTGTAACAGTGTGACAATGAAAATAACTGACGTTCAGTCCGGTGTGTGGCGTGTGTTTTTGTGTGTAACGATTGCAATAAAATCGGAGAATCTGTCGAGTGTAAGCATATGCCCTCTCACTCCCTTACCTCCACAGAAGAAACCGAACCACATTTGGTGTGTGTGTGTGTGTGTGTGTGTGTGTGTGTGTGTGTGTGTGTGTGTGTTTGCGTGAAGTGTGTGACAATGACACCGTTCACTCATGCCTCCCCCTTCTTCCCAAAAGAGTTGGACCACATTTGACGTGCGTGTGTATTTGACATTTGATGTGCGTGTGTATTTGACGTGCGTGTGTATTTGATGTGTGTGTGTGTGTGTATATAGTGTGTGTTAGTGTATGTGACAATGACACACTCATTTCCTTCTCCCCCCACCTCCACCTCTTCCTCCTCCTCCTCTCCCTCCTCTCTCCTCCTCCGCTCCCCTCTCCTCCTCCTCCTCTCCCTCCTCATCCTCATCCTCCTCCGCCCCCCTCCCCTTCTCCCCTCCTCCTCCCCTCTTCCTCCTCCTACTCTTCTCCTCCTCCCTCCTCCTCATCCTCCCCTCTCCCTCATCCTCCTCCTCCTTCCTCCTCCTCCCCTCTCCCTCCCCTCCTCCCCTCTCCCTCTTTCTCTCCCTCCCCTCCTCCTTCTCCTCCTCCCCTCTTCCTCCTCCTCCTCCTCTCTCCTCCTCCTCCTCCTCCTCCTCCTCCTCCTCCTCCCCTCTCCCTCCTCTCTCCTCCTCCGCTCTCCCTGCTCCTTCTCTCCCTCCTCCTCCTCCTCCTCCCCTCTCCTCCTCCTCCTCCTCTCCCTCCTCATCCTCATCTTCCTCATCCTCCTCCTCCTCCTCTTCTCCCCTCCTCCTCCCCTCTCCTCCTCCTCCCCTCTCCCTCCTCCTCCTCCTCCTCCGCTCCCCCCCTCTCCCTCTTCCTCCTCCTCTTCCTCCTCTTCCTCCTCCTCTCCTCCTCCTCCTCCTCCTCCTCCTCCTCCTCCTCCTCCCTTCCCTCCTCCTCCTCCTCCGCTCCCCCTCNTGTCTCCCTCCTCCTCATCCTCATCCTCCCCTCTCCCTCCTCCTCCTCTTCTCCCCTCCTCCTCTCCTCATCCTCCTCCCCTCCCTCCTCCTCCTCCTCCTCGTCCTCCACTCCCCCTCCTCTCCCTCCTCCTCATCTCTCCTCCTCCACCCCCTCTCTCCTCCTCATCCTCCTCCGCTCCTCCTCCTCCTCCGCTCCCCCCCTCTACCTCCTCCTCTTCCTCCTCTTCCCTCTCCTCATCCTCCCCTCTCCCTCATCCTCCTCCTCTTCCTCCTCCTCCTCCTCCTCCCTTCTTCCTCCTCCTCCGCTCCCCCCTCTCCCTCCTCTCTCCTCCTCATCCTCCCCTCTCCCTCATCCTCCTCCTCTTCCTCCTCCTCCTCCTCCTCCGCCTCCGCCTCCTCCTCCTCCCCTCTCCCTCCTCCTCGTCCTCTCATCATCCTCTTCCTCCTCCTCCTCCTCTCATCATCCTCTTCCTCCTCGTCATCCTCCTCCTCCTCAACCTCTACCTCCTCCTCCTCCTCCTCCTCCTCATCCTCCTCCTCCTCCTCCTCCTCCTCCTCCCCTCTCCCTCCTCCTCCTCCTCCGCTCCCCCCCTCTCCCTCTCCCTCCTCCTCCTCCTCCTCTTCCTCCTCCTCCCCTCCTCCTCCTCCTCCTCCTCCTCCTCCTCCTCCCCTCTCCCTCCTCCTCCTCCTCCCCTCTCCCTCCTCCTCCTCATCCTCATCCTCCCCTCTCCCTCCTCCTCCTCTTCTCCCCTCTTCCTCTCCCCTCTTCCTCTCTCCCTCCTCTTCCTCCTCCTCCTCCACTCCCCCCTCTCCCTCCTCCTCATCTCTCCTCCTCCCCTCTCCTCCTCCTCATCCTCATCCTCCCCTCCTCTCCTCCTCCTCCTCCTCCTCCTCCTCCTCTTCTCCCCTCCTCCTCCTCTCTCCCTCTCCTCCCCTCTCCCTCCTCTCTCCTCCTCCTCCTCCTCCTCCTCCTCCTCCTCCTCCTCCTCTTCCTCCAGAAGAAGTTAGCAGCGGAGCCGGACCACACGGATGTCAGCCTGACCGCAGCAGAGAGGGTGCGAGCCCTGAGCAAGATGGGATATAACATAGACATCAACCAGGAGGTGAATTTAACTCACACACACACACACACACACACACACACACACACACACACACACACACACACACACACACACACACACACACACACACACACACACACACACACACACACACACACACACTGTACACACAATGTACACACATTCATAGAATACAGTAAACTGTATAAAGCCCTGAGTAAGATGGACATCAACCAGGACTTGAATTCATTACACACACACACACACACACACACACACACACACACACACACACACACACACACACACACACACACACACACACACACACACACACACACACACACACACACACACACACACACACACACACACGTTCATACGGATGGATGGATGATTGTTTGATTGTATGATTATATTTGTGATTGATTGTGTGTGTGCTCACTGCCTACCACAGGTGACGCTGTATTTGTGATTGACTGTCTGTGTGCCCATTGCCTACCACAGGTGACCAGGGGTGTAGTGGGCGCGGTACGCGGGGCTACGCAGTCCACCCACTTCTCCTGAAGTGAGATTTAAAAAAAATCTTCTGCCCATGTTTGAATACAAAAAGGAATGATCCCATAGCAGTATTGCAGGTGATTGACCAAACAGATGAAAGCAGAGAAGCAATGACGATAGATTAAGGACAGTTGGGTGAGGGGGGGTTTACATGNTAAGTTTCCTAATTATTTGATGACGCTAAAAATCGCGTACCCCCACTTTAAAAATCCCCACTACACCACGGCATGTGACGCTGTATTTTTGACCGATTGTGTGTTTGCCTACTGCATAGGTGACGCTGTATGTGTGATCGATTGTGTGTGTTCCTACTGCATAGGTGACGCAGGGCCGCTACATGTATTACTGATTGACTGTCTGTGTGCCCACTGCCTACCACAGGTGACGCCGCGGCGCTACTTCCGTTCGGGAGTGGAGATGGAACGCATGGCCGCGGTCTACCTGGAGGAAGGCAGCCTGGAGAACGCATACGTACTCTACAACAAGTTCATCACGTGAGCACACACACACACACACACACACACACACACACACATACACACATACACACATACACACACACACACACACACACACACATACACACACACACACACACTCACACAGACACTTAAACCTTCATAAATGACTCAAAAATTGCACACACAAATACAGCACCCAGCTTAAAGAATGCAGGTCTGAATACTTGGAAACAAGTTGGACAAGAGAATACATCTAACCTCATAAACACCCGAGGTACAGGATTAACACAAACTGACAAACATGCGTATCACATGCTAGTGGTGTGGATTGTCACTGCCCTCACGATCCGATTCAATCATGATTCGGGAGGTAGCGATTCGATTCGATTCTATGCGATCCGATCCGATTCAATTCTACAATGCATTGCAATGCATTACATTTCTACTGAAAGCAAAGCAAATGTTTAATCAGTCATGATGAGGCAATACAAGTAGTCAGATACTGAGCAACAATTTATTGGCTGTTTTCTGTATCAGTCTGTATCAGTCTTGCAATGTTTTGAAGTGCTTTTATTTAATTTAACATTCATTTGCTCCCGAAATATCCATGGAAGTAATTGGATTGCATCGCCGAATCGATCATTGTTGACACCACTATCACACGCACACACACTCAGCATGAAGCATATATTCCTGTAGACATTCTGCAGCTCAACTTTCTTTCACAAGTGAAAGCCAACTTCTACACATGCAGTCATGGGTAAGCGGTTAGGGCGTCAGACTTGTGGCCCAAAGGTTGCCGGTTCCACGCCCAACCCGCCAGGTTGGTGGGAGGAGTAATTAACCTGTGGAGTGCTGTGTCACAATGACAATGGGAGTTGGAGTTTCCCTGTTGGGCTGCTTTCACTTCACACATTTTCACTCCCTCACACATAGTTACAGCAATTTCATACTGGGAAATGGGCACACTCAAATACTCACAGACACTTTGAGACACTCTCAACTCACCAATTTGTGTGCTCATCACAAACACATGCACACATAGGCACAGACACACACGCACACACACACACACAGTACACACAGGGTGCGATTTGTAGGGGGGGGGATTGTCCCCCCTTCTGGTTTTGATACCTCCACTTTTCCTACAGGATTTTAATATTTGCGGTATGTAACTCCATTGTTAATGCTTAAAATCTGAAACGTATCCCCCCCCCCCCCCCCCTTCTGGTTCTTCAACAAATCGCACCCTGAGTACACGTGGACATGCCCAGGGTGCGATTTGTAAGGGGGGGATGGGGGGGATTGTCCCATGGTTTTGATATCGCCACTTTTTCTGCATGATTTTAATCACAGTTTAATGTAATTTAATTGTTAATGCTTAAAATCTGAAACGTATCCCCCCCTCCTGGTTCTTCAACAAATCGCCCTGAGTACACGTACATGAACATGCCTGTGCCAAAAATACTGAATCAGAACAAGATATCGCAAAACACGCCCACTCAATGCAAAAGCGTTTGCTCAAGTTGAGTCTCCTAAGGGCGTTGTCCCCTACTTCTTCTTCTCTTTTTAAGGTGTTTACGCAAGACGTGCGCTACCGCCATCTACAGTTCTAAGGGGACTTCATTGATTCTCAACCTCAGGACTCCGAAGGTCTCCTAAACGAAGGTCTCCTTAAGGGGCGTTCACCCGACATAAAGTGGATACCGGAAAATGCAGAGCTGGTACACACAGGGATGCAGTACTCACAAATGGGACTACCAGTAATTAATACTTTGCTGAACAGCAAATGTTCATACCCACAGAGGTCCCTAGGAGGAGGAGAAACAATGCTGCTTTTTATGATTCACAAGTATTGATCCTTGTGTGTTTCGAGCGCTCTGTTTTTTGAATTGTCTGAACATTTTGTGTGATGGTATCATACACCTGCTGAAGTTCTGTAGGAAGAAGAGGGTATTTGACATTGGCTAAGATACAGTACACGTACATCTAACCACGATACATTGGAACTCTTCTGCGCTCCTCCAAGTTCTAATAATGTTTTCCAATTAAATTAAAGTGGGACTATTTATTAAAACGTCTTCCATCGAGCTCTCATTGGTAAGCATTTAGTAACAGAGATGCTGCTGGGTACCACAGTATGACATTCAGTGAAAGTAATGATCACCATCATCACCACCATCATCAACATGCAGTACTACACTAACCTGTACCGGTATCTTGTACATTCTTCTCATGCACCGTCTGTAATTTGTTTTCTACAAGCTGAGGAGTAATCATTTAGTTGACCTTGTTATTGTTGCTACTGTTGTTGTTTTGACAGTTTATTTGTGGAGAAGCTCCCAGGGCATCGGGACTACCCACAGTGCAGCGTGCCGGAGAAGCAAGTCATTATGAGGGTAAATAATGGGCACGGAGTCACTGATTTATGCGGAGCACACACACACACACACACACACACACACACACACACACACACACACACACACACACACACACACACACACACACACACACACACACACACACACACACACACACACACACACACACACAAACACACACACTCTTTATGATGGACTTTTAAAATAATGTGTATGTGTGTGTGTGTCTGTCTGTCTGTCTGTCTATGTGTGTACACGTACTTGCACGCCTGTGGGCTCGCGGATAAATCATGGACAGACTCACTGCTTTCTGCAAAAGACACACTGCTTAAAGGTGCACTGTGTAATATTTTTAGTGTTTCGTTTCCAGAATTCATACTGCCCATTCACAAAATGTTGCCTTTTTCATGAACACCTACCACCACCATCAAATTCTACGTATTTATTATGACTGGGAAAATTGCACTTTCCAAACATAAAAAGGGGATCTTCTCCATTGTCCGCCATTTAGAATTTACAGAAATGTACATTTTCAGCTGCAAAACTTACTGTACTTTGGTCATATTAGTAAATATTACTTTATTATTTAGTAAATATTCATGAAAAGATCAAATTTGCCAGGAGGCAGCATGGTTTCAATCAGCTGCACAGTTGCAATACCTACTCTGGCCACCATTATACACAGTGCACCTTCAAGGAAACAAACTCAAATTCCTGTTGAATTAAATGGAGAGAAGATTTGATTGTGGCGACTGTGTGATGGATCCTGCTGCTTTGCTTTTTGTGAGGCACACGCCAGGAAAGCAGAAGGGTTCTGAACACAACACAAGTCGAAAATCTGTTTGGAAACTTCTTTTTTTATCCCTTGTTTCACTCTCTTGTGTCTGTGTGTGTGTGTGGAAGCAGCAACTCGGAAAACACACACCACAAAAGCCAGCCTGTGAAATGCCTGAAAATGTGTTTTCTCCATTTTTCTCCCTTTTCAAAAGAAATTGCAAGAGGTGGCCTTCCCAAGAAAAGACCAACTGAAGAAGCTCTTGCACGAAAAGTACAGCAAGGAACACAACGAGTATCTGAAGAGACAGGTGAGTGGCACTGGTGGGCGTGCGTGCGTGTCCGTGTGACGTGTTTGGGTTTGTTGGCACACATGTATTTCATTTGCCTAAACATGGTCAGCGGACCAACCAGAGATTCTTTAAGTATAGAGATATGCCAACATAATAGGTTTCTATGGGCACCTAACGCGACCAGGTTCCGGTCTGCCTAAAGGGCCGTGTCATAATGCTCCTACAATGAATAGAACAGTCCTTAGGTCTGCCTAGGTCTGCCTAAGGGGGGCCATAATAGAACCAGGAAACAATGGGCCAATGGAACCTCTCTCTCTCTAGTCTCTCTGGGACCAACAGTTATCTTATAACCCTCCAAAATGTTTCTGACTAGTCGACGAACCATGGAAAGGAGCTATGGTCGTTAGCCAGGCTACGCCCTCCTAGTGATGCAACACCTTCGTTGTTGCTTTTTGTCAGGCCATGAGCAATAAAAAAAAATGTTTGAGCTCCAGAGAAATCCACCTACTTTGTTGGGAAGCAATCAATTTTGAGCAGCTCCAACAGCCCTGGGTAGAGGCATGTTCAAGGCAGTGACGTGGTTTAAGCAGAGACTGTTTGCTTGGGAAAAAAAGACTATTTGCAGAAAATGTTTGCTTTAAACTTCAACACGAGCTTTCTGGCCTCAACCAGTAGCAAGGCAAGGATTAATCAGGCCATTTGGGAAACGTTATTCGTCATCTTCTAGGTCAGACCAACATCTTGGTATGAGATTTGAAAGTCGATGATAATCAGGCAATACGGTCGTAGCTATGGTAGCTTGGGTGGTCCAAGTGTTCACATTCCAGGGTGCCTCCGATCACGAGAAACCTCGTAACACTACCCATCACACACTCAACTACTCATTGCTTCTTTCTTTAAAAAAAAAATGTAAATCATAACTATCACCATCATATACCTCCCAACATACAGTACGCCAGGTCCCCAGACTGGCTACGTTCAAGAAGCACCTTAAATCCCATCTATTCACAGAGGCATATGGACTTAAACTTCACTGTCCCTTCCCCTGCCCCTTCTCCACCCCTACCCCTCCCCCCCCCAAAAAAAACAAGCTATTATTATTACTATGGGTCAGTTCCCACGAGTTTTATAAATGATTTAACCAACTTTTAATGGTGCAATGTTAATTTGTTGAAAATTGTGAGGTTTTAGCAAGTTACTATAGCCATGATGGTTGTTATCAATGCCTCCCAGTGCAGGTCAAGAGTTCAGATAAGGATACGGCGACACTACTCACCAGGCCTTGCAACACATACATGCTTCCTGTTTGGTTGCCCAATATGGCACCCTTGACAAACAAGCCTTGCAGGTGAATGGTGTTAGTTCGGATAGGAACCCATCATCACTTTACCAAGGGTGTAACCACACTTCAAAAGCCACAGGCAACCTTACGCTACTGTGAGCACAACTTTGAGCAGCTTACTATGTTGTTCACTGTAATAAGGACACAATGCGAAATGCACGTGCCCATTGCTTACTTTGGGATTTTTGTTCTACTTTAAGTTTATTTGAAAGTGGTTTTAAACACAAGTAGATTCAAATGAAGCGTGTGTGTGTGTGTGTGTGTGTGTGTGTGTGTGTGTGTGTGTGTGTGTGTGTGTGTGTGTGTGTGTGTGTGTGTGTGTGTGTGTGCGTGCGTGCGTGCGTGCGTGCGTGCGTGCGTGCGTGCGTGCGTGCGTGCGTGTGTGCGTGCGTGCGTGTGTGCGTGCGTGCGTGCGTGCATGCGTGCGTGCGTGGCGTGTCTCTTAATAGAAGTATGCCACACGTGCATGTGTGTTTATGTATTTTTATGTGTATGAGTGTACATGTCTGCTTTTTTCACCCTGACTGACGAAAGCAAACCTGAAATGTACAATACCAAATAACACTCTCAGGAGGACACATTATAAACTCGACCTAAAGCGAGTATGCATGTCCTTATCATATTTATACAGCTCCACTCTGGGTTAGATACAAGAAGGTAGAGTCTGCTGAAACTGAAGGTAGCTTACAATGACTGTCTCAGGATTCTCATAAAGAACCCAAGGAGTACAAGAGCAAGTGGGTTATTCTGCAAACTAGGCCTACGTAACTGCTTTCAGGGCACTGTTGAGAAATCTTACCTTTAAGTTCATGAGCAGGCTTGACCGTGCAACAAATGAGCTTATTGCATTATTAGTTGATCCTAGTCGTAGCTCTGTAAGGTCTATGGTCTGGGAACACTGGAATGACTGCGTTCATTAGTTTCCCTTTTTATAATATGAATGTGTAATGTATTGTATTACATGTTGTATGTACAGTACTGTAATGCTTCCACTGTGGGCCTTGAGGCTGTAATAAAGTTTAGGTAACACTTTATTTTAGGGATACATCTGTTAGCACTAATACATACACTCTGCCTGTATAAATAACTTGTAAGGCATGTACAAAGCAAAAGCAAACATTTGTTAGACATGTATTCGCAAATGTCTTGTTCATGCACAATAAGGGATTTATTACCAATTTAACCTTAGTAAGGACCTAGAAGGCCTTAGCGTTAGGCCTTAGTTGCTTGTATGTATTAGTGTGTAATAGATGTGTCCCTAAAATAAAGTGTTACCAAAGTTTCTATAAAGTTCATATAAAGTTTATATACAATATACTGTATGTGTCTGCACTCTCCCCGGAGCCAGGCCGCATGTGTGGCCCAGAGGGGTAACTGTGGAGGAGAGATCCAGCAGCAGCAGCAGCAGCAGCATCAGTACCACTCTCCCCATCCGCATAGCAACCAGCATCCGCATCCCAACCAGCATCATCATCCGCATCCCCAGCATCAGCATCCCCAGCATCCCCAGCTGCAGCTGCAGAGGCTGTCCCTTCTGGAGGAGGAGCGGCAGCGCGTGGCCCAGCTGCGGCGCATGCAGCTGGAGAGCGAGCAGTTCCGCTACTTCGAGGACCAGCTCCGGCGGCAGGAAGAGGCTAACCGTCGCCAAGAGGACACTACTACAACGACGACAACAACATCATCATCATCATCAACGACAACAACCACCTCTCCACCTCCGTCCGTGACGTCCAATAGCGTCAATGCCACGTCGACTGGGGGCAAGGTGATGATCTTTTTTTGATGCTTGACTTTGATGGTTGAGCTACATGTACGTGCCATGGCTGGAAATCTGCCAAACCTGGCTCGTTTTCAGTCTGTTTAAAGGGACACTGTGCAGGAAATGGTCAAAAAAGGTACTGCAACTATGGTGCTCATTGAAACAGGGCTGCCTATTGCCAAATTTGATCTTTTCATGAAAGTTATCTAAGTGTAACGGAGGCTAACTAGCACAGAGTTGGCGTGGAACGTTGGTAAACCTCCCTCCGATAGCTTCATACAGTCTCGTGCCGTTGGGCCGAGAGACTAGTCTCTTGGCCCAGCGGTATCGTACTGTGTCTCCCATTGCCGAACCGTTGTAGTTGACGAGGATGCAGGTTCGATCCCCGAGGGGGGTGAACAGGTGCAAGATGACCTCCGTCACAGTGGTGCCGTGACCCGGATGGGAGTGAGGTTTAAGGGGGAGAGTGTAACGGAGGCTAACTAGCACAGAGTTGGCGTGGAACGTTGGTAAACCTCCCTCCGATAGCTTCATACAGTCTCGTGCCGTTGGGCCGAGAGACTAGTCTCTTGGCCCAGCGGTATCGTACTGTGTCTCCCATTGCCGAACCGTTGTAGTTGACGAGGATGCAGGTTCGATCCCCGAGGGGGGTGAACAGGTGCAAGATGACCTCCGTCACATAAGGAATAAACAAATATTTTCTAGTATGGTCCAAGCACAGTCATTTTTGCAGCTAAAAATGGCTATTTTTGGAAATTCAAAATGGCGGACTGTGGAGAAGATCTCCCTTTTCATGTATGAAAATTGCAATTTTTCCAGTCATAATGAATACTTAGAATTTGATGCTGGTGGTTAGTATTCATGAAAAAGGTAACATTAGTGAATGGGCAGCATGAATTCTGGAAATAAACTACCAAAAATCTCACACAGTGTCCCTTTAAGCACATTGAACTATCTGATTGTAATTCATTGTAATGCAGTATTTAATATTTGTAATTCATTGTAATGCAGTATTTAATATTTTTGATTATTAAGTATTTTTTGGACTTTTATGTCTTAATCTGGTAGTGACACTGAAACGAGTAATGGGCCCTGCCGTGGCCAAACGGTAGGGCACTCGTCTACCATGCGGCTGACCCCCGGGCTCGATTCCCGGCCCAGGTCCTCTGCCGGCCCTTCCCAGTCTCTCTCTACCCCCCACACGCTTTCTGTCACCACCTTCACTGTCCTATCATGAATAAAGACAAAAAAAAAGAAAAAGACAGAAAAAGAAACGAGTAATGAGTGGTAGAGAGAGAGATGAGGTATAGGTTTGGGAAATGACCCTGGTGGGGGTCATGGGTTGGGAGATGGGGCAGGTTGACCCTGGTACAGAGAGATGGGGCAGGGTTAGGAAACGACCCTGCATGTGTGTTTAATGTATTTTCGAAATGTAGGTATTTGTATGTGCATGAGTACATGTCTGCTTTTCTCACCCTGACTAATACATTTCATGTAGATTTGAGACCCCAAGGGAAACATGTCCATTTATGCTGCGTTGACTATTATTATTATATCCCCGAAACGCGGAGCGTCGGGGATGTAATGGTTTTGCGTGCGCCGCCGCCGCCGCGTCCGCCGCGTCCGCCGCCGCGTCCGCCGCCGCGTCCGCCGCCGCGTAAGGTCTTTCGTGTTAACGCGATAACTTTTGAACGGATGTTTGGATTTGTCCCAGATTTTTTGGGTGAATGCTCTAGGGCAGGTTCATGAACTGATTCGAGTTTGGAGGTCAACACTTTCAAGATGGCCGAATTCAAGATGGCCGAATTTTTGTTTGGTCAATAACTTCTGACCGGGTGGATGGATTTGTCCCAGATTTGGTGTGTGAATGCTCTAGGGTAGGTTCATTAACTGCTTCGAGTTGGGAGGTCAACACTTCCAAGATGGCCGAATTCAAGATGGCCGAATTTTTGTTTGGTCCATAACTTCTGACCGGGTGGATGGATTTGTCCCAGATTTGGTGTGTGAATGCTCTAGGGTAGGTCCATGAACTGATTCGAGTTTGGAGGTCAACACTGTCAAGATGGCTGAATTCAAGATGGCCGAATTATTGTTTTGCCCATAACTACTGACCGGGTGGATGGATTTGTCCCAGATTTGGTGTGTGAATGCTCTAGGGTAGGTTCATGAATTGATTCGAGTTTGGAGGTCAACACTTTCAAGATGGCTGAATTCAAGATGGCCGAATTATTGTTTGGCCCATAACTACTGACCGGGTGGATGGATTTGTCCCAGATTTTGTGTGTGAATGCTCTAGGGTAGGTTCATGAACTGATTCGAGTTTGGAAGACAACACTTTCAAAATGGCGGAATTTTCTTTTGGCCCATAACTTCTGACTGGGTGGATTGATTTGCCCGGTAACACCTTATTTTAATGGTTCACCATTTCAGTGAATCTACCATATTAGGTACAGTGTAATAACCAATGTAACAATATTTAATACCATGTAATACTATGTAATATATGCAATATCAGGTACAGTGTAATAACGAGTGTAACAGTATGCAATACCATGTAATATAGTGTAATACCAGTGTAACAATATGCAATACCATGTAATACCACTTACGCACAAACACATGATGTAAGTAAAACAATTACATTGTATATTGTTACACTGGTTATTACACTGTACCTAATGTGGTATATCCACTGAACCATTAAAACAGTATTACCATTTGCCCCATTTTTTGCTTCATTTTCACAGTAGTCGTTTGGTTTTCAGCCTATGCACGTCATGTCACGTCTGTATGTATCACATACGTTTACGAAATGGTGGACGGGAGTGGTAGGAATGATGGGGGACTGGAAGCGTCGCGTTTCGGGGATATACCTTAAGCAGTCGAAGGCGACTGCACAGGCAGTCTAGTTATTATTGCTATCGTTGATGTTGTTATTATTATTGTTGTTGATGTTACTACTATTGTTGTTGTTGATGTCAGGTGTCGGAGCAGCCGGACGGATCGTGCCTCTCTCAGCCGGGCTCCAAGAACCACGTGCGGTCCGGTCTGGACCCCAACCGGAACAAGACCTCCGCCTCCGCCTCCAACAACACCACCACCAACACCACCACCACCACCAATAACACAGTGCCTAAGACCAAGCCGGCCCCCACGCTAGCTGCTGTGCAGAGTGAGTGTATTTTGCTGTCTGTCTGCCTGCATGTCTGTCTGTCTGTCTACTATCTGTCTGTCTGTCTGTCTGTCTGTCTGTCTGTCTGCCTGCATGTCTGTCTGTCTGCCTGCCGCCTTTCTGCTTGCCTGTCTGTCTGTCTGCCTGCCTGCCTTTTGCCACCTGTCTGTCTGCTTGCCTGCCTGCCTGCATGCCTGTCTGTCTGCCTGCCTGATTTTCTGTTTGCCTGTGTGTCTGTCTGTCTGTCTGCTTGCCTGCCTTTTGCCGTCTGTCTGTCTGCCTGCCTGCCTGTCTCTCTGTCTGTCTTTCTGCCTGTCTATCTGTCTTTCTGCCAGCCCGTCTGCCTGTCTGTTTGTCTGCCTGCCTGTCTGTCTGTCTTTCTGCTTGTCTGCCAGCCTGCCTGTCTGTCTGCCTGCCTATCTCCCTGTCTGTCTGTCTGTCTGCCTGTCTGTCTGTCTGCCTGCCTGTCACGGTCGCTGGGCAAAGAGGGGTTCATGGAGTTTGTTGTGTTTGTTGTGTTCTTTTATTTCTTGATTTCTTAGATTTTTTTTTTCTTTCAATTCCAAGTGCTGTCTATCTAGACATGCTTAATACTTTAGCTGCACAGGTGACAGGGGTCCATGGAGTGCTCTCTCTCTCTCTCTCTCTCTCTCTCTCTCTCTCTCTCTCTCTCTCTCTCTCTCTCTCTCTCTCTCTCTCTCTCTCTCTCTCTCTCTCTCTCTCTCTCTCGTATGCTTTCATACATACTTTTTTTTTCCAAATCTCACTTCACTAAACTGTATTTTCCTATCAGCATGTTTGCAATCATGATGTTGTCCATTTCTCTCTTATTCCCATTATATACTGTAACCTGTCTCTCACTTTCACTTTTTCATTCTTTTTAGGTTTTTCTCCTTTTGTTATCTTCTTTCCATCTTTTCTTATCCATTTTTTTCTGCAGCCTCTATGCTGTTATTTTCTTGTCCGTTTTGCCCTTTTCAGTTGCACTTTTCCTTTCTGGTTTCTCTAGCCTCCCATCCCCATGAAACTTGCTTTTTCCTCTCCTTCACTGCTCCTATTTCCCTCTCTTTCGAGCTCCGTCTCTTGCTTCCCCCAAGTCTTCCACATTCTCTCTCTCTATATTTCTCTCTCTCTCTCTATTTCTCTCTCTCTCTCTATCTCTCTCTCTCTCTCTCTCTCTCTCTCTCTCTCTCTCTCTCTATTTCTCTCTCTCTCTCTCTCTCTCTCTCTCTCTAATTATAATCTTCCTTGTCCTCCCCTCGCTCTCTCCATTTTTGACATCTCTCTCTCTCTCTCTCTCTCTCTCTCTCTCTCTCTCTCTCTCTCTCTCTCTCTCTCTCTCTCACTCCCTCTCTCTCTCTCTCTCTCTCTCTCTCTCTCCATCCCTCTCTCTCTCTAATTATAGTCTTCCTATTCCTCCTCTTGCTCTCCAGTTTTGCCACCTTTCTTCCTCTCTCTCTTTCTCTCTCTTTCTCGCTCTTCCTCTCTCTCTCTCTCTCTCTCTCTCTCTCTCTCTCTCTCTCTCTCTCTTTCTCGCTCTTCCTCTCTCTCTCTCTCTCTCTCTCTCTCTCTCTCTCTCTCTCTCTCTGCTCTCCTCAGATGTATAATGGCAGCTTGCTCCCCTGATACTGATGACTCATGGGCTAATGGTAGAAAATGGGCAGGCCGATTTTTTTTAGTATTTATTTATTTATTTACTTACTCCTCTATGCACTTCACACTGATCGCAAGTCAGCCAAGACCAAGGAAACCTTCTCAGTGAAACACACACACACACACACACACACACACACACACACACACACACACACACACACACACCAATGTCAATGTGTTACAGTATATCCCCTGCCCCACTGACCTCAGGTCAGTACAAGTGTATGGAAGCATTTCGATCCATTGGGCATGAGCACACCAGGGGCTTCTGAGAGGTTGATGACCCAGTTGTAAATGAAACCTGACCCTGGTCCTGGTTTTCTCTTTGCCACTTAAGGTTGCAACAGGGTGCAATTCCTATTCCAAGACTATTGAAGCTGTGTACATAAGTGGGGGAATGGAAGTACTTGATGACTAAAGAAATGTATTTAACAATACACATCTAAATTGTCTGGTCTATAGTGTGATGACATTACTTTGTGTCGGGTCAATCTTAGGGCTGCACGATTATGGAAAAAATCATAATCACGATTATTTTGGTCAAAATCGTAATCACGATTTTAAATCACGATTATTGATTTTTGATTAAGATGAAATATAACCAAGAATGAATTATATACGGGATGAGCAAAATAAAATGAATTGTGATAAATATGTAAAGGCAATAGCATGAAACTTAGGTGGACAGATTTCTGGCCAGAAACACCAGCCTGTCAGTACGTTCTGGCTTCAAGGACGCTCTCAAAGGTAGGTCACTATTGCCACGATTAAATCACGATTGAAATCACGACTTCGATTTCACGATTTTCGATTATTTTTGATTATTTGTGCAGCCCTAGTCTATCTGCATGTAGGCCTGGTTCTGCCAGGTGTGTCTTTTTCCTCTCTTATAAAATCAAAGATTGTGTGAGATGGCAGGAAATAAATGAGTGTTCCTACTGGACAAGCTCATAACTTCCTGTTTTCAGTTTGGAGTTTGTCATCATATTTGTCATTTTCTAGAAGCTTGGGTGGCATAACAGCCTGTGTTCTGTGGATGATACAGTATATTCGCTCATTTCACAGATCTCAAACCAATGTGAACATGGCACTCTTTATTCATAGGTGATCTTTGTAGATTGCTGGTAATTTCCTTCTAGGATCTGGAAGTTGATGAGCCGAAAATACATGGCGCACTGTGTGTACTTGTATTATTTTATTATTTTACATTTTTTTTAAAAAATCAATTTAATTATCAGCATCTAAGAAATATTGTACTGTGATTTAAATTCATGAGTGACGTGTGAAAAACTGCTATATAGTAAGAGATTGAGATAACTTGAAAGTGCATGCTTTGCTTTGGTTTTGTCTTGAATTCCACCGATCTCAAACCGGAGGGTGCATGGCAATGGCACCCAGTGTTGCCAATTCCGAATCTCATAAGCGACTTTGGGTTTCTTTTTTGATCAGGCGCATATTTTATGCAGTTGCGTTTTTTTGGGGGGGCTTGTCCTTTTCAGGGTTGGGCTTGATGTGCTTGATAACGCAGTTTCAGTTGAATGTTTCAGAAGTGGACATTCAACTGAAACTGCGTTACTCTCAGTGACTGAAGCTCTAAGGACTGCAAGAACGGAAGGATTATCTTCGGTCCTCATACTACTAGACCTGTCTGCAGCCTTTGACACAGTCAACCACAAGATCCTCCTGAGGATACTCACAGCCATGGGAATCACAGGCGTTGTCCACTCATGGTTCAACTCCTACCTCTCTGGACGCACCTTCAGTGTGTCATGGCAAGGGAAGCTGTCTACGACTCACACCCTCTCCACAGGCGTACCCCAAGGATCAGTGCTGGGACCCCTTCTGTTTGCAATATACACCTCCTCCCTGGGACGTGTCATTCAAACACATGGGTTCTCCTACCACTGCTATGCTGATGACACCCAGATGTACCTGTCGTTCCGTCCAGAGGACACCACGGTTTCGGAACGCATCTCTGCCTGCCTCACCGATTTGTCAACATGGATGAAGGACCACCACCTACAGCTGAACCTGGCCAAGACAGAGCTCCTGGTGATCCCAGCTAAAGAGTCGCTCAGTCACAACATCAACCTCAAGATAGGCTCCACCATCGTGACCCCAAACAAAGTCGCCAAAAACCTTGGCGTCATGATTGATGATGAGCTGTCATGCTCCAACTACATCAACTCGGTCACCCGGACCTGTCGACTCCAGATGTCCAACGTACGGAATATCAGACCTGTGCTGACACAATATTCTACACAACGACTGGTCCAGGCCACGGTCCTGTCCCGCGTTGACTACTGCAACTCACTCATGACAGGTCTACCTGCTTGTGCGCTAAAGCCTCTGCAGATGATCCAGAATGCGGCGGCACGGTTGATATTCAATCAACCCAAAAGGACCCATGTTACTCCTCTATTTATTGAGTTGCACTGGTTACCGATCGCCGCCCGGATCAAGCACAAGGCATTGACCCTCGCCTACAAAACCATCACAGGAACGGCCCCAGCTTATCTGAAGGACCTACTAACGCCTTATGTTACTGGACGAGAACTGCGCTCATCCAGCACAAGCCGCCTGGCTCTGCCATCCAGTCGCTCTAGGTACTCCCAGTCAAGATTGTTCTCCGTTGTGGTACCCAAGTGGTGGAACAGTCTCCCAGAGGCAGCAAGACTAAGCACATCTCTTCCAGCCTTCAAGAAACAACTAAAGACATTCCTCTTTCGAGATCTACTAGACTAATGCTTGAAATGGCCTTGCCCCAGGGCAGACTCCTGACATGATGTTTAGTTTAGCTTAGTTTAGTTTAGTTTGTGTGTGTGTGTGTGTGTGTATGTGTATGTACTCGTTATTTACTCTTTATGATAAAAAAAAAACTTTAAAAAAAAAAATAAAAAAAAACTAACCCTCTTTGCAACTGCACTTGTTGTTCTGTATATCTCCTGTGCACTTTATTTGCTTGTGAAGTTGGCTTGATTATGTCCTCTTTTGAAAGTCGCTTTGGTTATAAAGCGTCTGCCAAATGCAATGTAATGTAAATGTAATGTAATGTGCTTCTGCCCTGTCAGTGATTTTAATGTGATTGGATGCTTGTAACTTAATGTTTCTCAATGACAACTCACTCATTCTTGTCCCACATTAGTCACGCAACAACACTGTTACGTCCCACTGTCTGTGTCTGCCTCACTCACTTACGTAGATTTTAGCTTCAAGTTTTGGCAAAGGACGCGCTCAACTTCTTGGAAAAACGAAAGTCTTTGGGTGCGCGATAAAATGTATCAACTTAAGGAAGAAAAATCCGCACTCACAAACTGCGTCTCATTATTTATTTATATTACCACCATGTCCAAAAAGCAAACGCGTTTCGGCTATCAAGCCGATGAAGGCTTGATAGCCGAAACGCGTTTGCTTTTTGGACATGGTGGTAATATAAATAAATAATGAGACGCAGTTTCTGAGTGTGGATTTTAGCTACCACACAGACGCTCGCTAACAGCAATGCCTTCTCTGACAAGGCATGTGACTGACGACCCACCCCACATTTTATTTGTTTTTTTAAGTCTTCATTAGCTTCTTTTGACTTGTTTTCAGAACGCCAGTCGCTTATTTTTCGTGGGTGATCCGGCAACACTGATGGCACCTCCTATTCATTAGCTAGCGCTCATGTGATGTCTCCTTTCCTCTGTTCTCAGATCAGCGAGTGGACGGGCTGAGGCGAGTGCTTATCCCCAGGGACCTGACGCACTGCTTTCTCCTGCTGGCCGACAGCAACACGGCCAGGGGCATCGAGACGTGTGGGGTACTCTGCGGAAAGCTGGTAAAAAAAAATACTATATGGTTTAAATACAGTATAGATTCCAGAATACAATCTTTTACGTTCTTGAAATGACTAGTGTTGAGTGTACATAAGGTAAAAATGTGCTGCTAGATTGTGGTGCGGGGCATTGAGATGTGTGGGGTGCTCTGTGGGAAGCTGGTAGAAAAAAATGGTTCAAGTATTGGCACACTGAGGAAGGCAGAACGCTGAAATGCGTCTGTGTAATTATGAAAGAAATGTATGTGTGGTACGGCCTTTTAATTATTTTTCTTTTTAAGATTTGTAGTCTTTTTGACTTTATTGAAGATGGGACAGTAGGAGAAGTAGACAGGAAGCGAATGGGGAAAGAGATGGGGAAAGGTCTGCAAAGGATCCGGGCCGTACTCGAACCCCAGTGTTGCCAGATGTGTCTGACCAAATCCCGCCCAAAAGGTTCTCAAAAACCGCCAAAATGCGCTAAATTCCGCCCAAATTCAACAAATTACATTGACTTCTATGGGCCCAAAACGGCTTAAAAAACCGCCAAATGGCCAATTTTTCCCATTTTTCCCCGCCGACACTCATCTCAAATAGCCCAATGGGGCGGGCACCCGCCCAATCTGGCAACACTGTCGAACCCGGGTCGCCGGTGTAGCAGGCGAGTGCCCTACCGCTTGAGCCAGGGCAGGGCCGGGCCGGTGCAACCTTTTCTTACTTTTCAGTTTTGTAATATTTTGGTCGGCATCCTAAAAAAAAGACAAATCTGTTGGCGTCCCAGCCGTGGCTTACGGTAGGGACACATACACGCTAATTTGCGAACTTTGCCATTCATTCCTATGAGAGAGGCGAAGGCAAGCGATGGCAAGCGAAAGCAAGCGAACAAGAGCGAAGCGAAGCGAAATTATTAAAGAAAGTTTAATGTTATGCAAATGAGGAGTGGATTCGCCTGACATGGCCCAATCAAATCAACAACATAACTGTTCCATTCCATTTGATTCGCCGCGACGTGACGGTTGGATTTCGCCTCTCTTCGCTTCGCTTGCTTCGCCTCCTATGTGTCCCTACCGTTAGTCAGCTAGTCAGCTTCGATTACCAACCCGGGTCGTTTCCCAATCGTCCCACGTCTTTCTCTCTCCCACTCATTTCCTGTCCCACTCTTCATTGTCTAAATGGAGGTGGGGAAAAAAAAATCTGTAAGGGTGAAGCCTGCTCCAACCTTTTATGAACTTCTACCAGCGGTGGAACTTTTTCCCCACCAGTCACTAAAATCTACCAGTCACTCGCAATATTTACCAGTCACTATTTTTACCAGTTCATATTCAACTGTTCCAAACATTGTAATGCCAAGTAAGATAATTTTCTGATCAATACTTTTGTTTCAGAAGTCATGAATTCAGTTATTATGATGCCAATAACTCATTTGCAATTACCAACCTTTGATGTTGGATGCTGCGTATGATTCAGCATTAACCCGGAAACCTGTAGAAATATTTCACCCGTCAAGGTGACGGGTGGGTTGACATATTTCACCCGCCAAAGGCCAAGCACACACGTTATTTCCATCTCTGACTTCTACCCATTTCCTGTACTGAATTGAAGAGAATGATGCAAAGTTGTGTTGTGGCTCTTGCCTGGTGAACAGCTTACCTCTCCCGGCTGTTATGCTGTAACGTTTTGTGAGGGTTTTTTAATCACCACATCACGTTATAGAGCTGTCAAATCAATATCCTCAGTGCAGTGCAGACCGGCTCTACTCTAGACTGTGCCCTCCTACTGATGCCACACCTTCAGTGTCGCGTCTAGTCTGGGCAATTCTGAGCTCCCGAAAAAAACGGGAACTCCTCCCACTTTGTCAGGGAGCAAACAACCATTAGCAAACTAAGGGAGGAGGGTCAACCATACCGTTTGGGAAATGTTAAGTGTTATGCTCTTGGTCAGACCATGACCAAGTCTCGAAGAGATTTGAACGATGATGATAATCAGCCTACCGGTGAACAGCTTACTGTACCTCTTCCGGCTGTTATGCTGTAACGGTGTGAGGGAGTTTTTAATCACCACATCGCTGAGCTGACAAATCAATATCCTCAGTACAGTGCAGAACGGCTTTATTTTGTGCCCACTTGAGATGGCCAGTCATATCCGGTAGCCTACTGTGTGTTAGTCATGGAGGAAATGGGATTCGTTGGCAAAACAGTTCTTTTCTCATTTTTTTCACTTTTCACTTGTGTTTTTGCTTCCTCTGTGTGATTCTTTTGTTCTGCTGCCTCCAAGCGTCATTTGATTTGTTTCTTGTTTTTCTTCTCTCCTTTCCTGAAAGGACATAAGAAGAGTGTTACAAGAGACAGCAGTGTAGGGCCCTGCCTTGAGTGTAGATGAGAGCAGAGAGAGAGAGGGAGGGTAGTGGTGTCAATTATCCCATTTTAACCTAAGACACCTGCAAAAATGGTTGCTTTTAATGCGTAAGCCTTTTTTGGGTGAAAGGTGCCCTCTGCCTATTAACACCTAAATATTTCAGTCTCTGAAATACATAAAAACATGAAATAAGTTGTATTTAAAAGCTATGACTATCATTTTGCAAAACAGCTTTTTGCAAACAGCTTGTTTGATTCTTTTGTTCTGTGGCCTCCAAGCGTTACGTTTTTTCTCTCCTTTCCTGAAAGGACGTGAGAAGAGTGTTAGATGAGACAGCGGTGTAGGGCCCTGGCTGCCTTGAGTATAGATGAGAGCAGAGAGAGGGAGGGTGTCAAAAGCATCTTAACCCATTTTAGTCCAAGGCACCTGCAAAAAATTGATGCTGAATGCCTAAGCCTTTTTTGGGGAAAGGTGCCGTCTGCCTATTAACACCTAAATATTTCAGCCTCCGAAGCACACAAAAACATGAAATAAGTTGCATTTAAAAGCTAGGACCCTTTTGCAGTAGAATGTGTTCATTCAGCTCTAACATAACCACATTTTTAATTTTAAAAAACCCTCAAATCTCAAGAGCCTGAATGCAGTGCATATGCCGCTCCAGGACAGGACTGGCCACGCACGGGACCCTCTCGGTACTTCACATCGTAATCAAACATTTCAAACAAGCAATTTAAGATTAGGGTTAGGTTTAGGGTTAAGGTTAGGGTTAGGGTTAAGGTTAGGGTTAGGTTTAGGGTTAAGGTTAGGTTTAGGGTCGTATGACATAAGCGGTAAGTACTGAAAGGGCGTCGAACTAGTGAGTCCCGGCCATGCACGCCGACTCAGTCAGTGTGAAAGGCTGAATAGAGCACATCGGCCGAGGCTAGGCAGAAAGACCGCCGTCTTGTCACTGCCGCCACGCCACGCTCTTGTATGTAACTGGCCTGAGTGGAGCTGAAGGCTGCAGATGGCCGGGCCAAAGAAAGTGGATGTAACCAAGAGGCGTCATTTTGTTTCCTTTCCGGTATCCACTTTATGTCGGGTGAACGCCCCTTTAGGAGACCTTCGGTTAGGAGACCTTCGGAGTCCTGAGGTTGAGAATCAATGAAGTCCCCATAGCGCTGTAGATGGCGCTAGCGCACGTCTTGAGCAAACACCTCAAAAAGAGAAGAACAAGGAGGGGACAACGCCCCCTTAGGAGACCCAACTTGAGCACACGCTTTTGCATTGAGTTGGCGTGGTTTGCGATATCTTTGTTTGATTCAGTATTTTTGGCCAGGCCTTTGTCTGAGGGTGAAGGAAGAGTTGGTCTCCTTTCCTCTCCTTCCATGGTATAAAATCAGTGACGGTTGGTTAGTCCAAAGGTTATATTTGACCACCACTAGCAAGGATGTCTGGAATGGCGATAAGCTCGTACGCACACACATTGAGTGCGTTCTAATATGTGACCTTGCATCCTCATACGTTGTGATGATATCACTGACAACAGCATTTTATTTTAATATCTCGCAAAAGCTCAATTGTAAAGTCATGTTCTCATTTGCAAACTGGATGGTAAATGAAGAATAGTCCCCCCAAAAATTGTTGTGGCTAGACTGACAGCGGGGAAACTTAATTGTTTTCTCCACGGAGGCGGGGCATCAGCAAAACGTGAGGCCACAAGCAGAAGTGGAGGACGCAAGGTCACATATTGGAATGCACCCTGTGTGTGTGGTTTTGTAGACACAGTAACTAAGGCTGGCAATAGTAGCGAAGGGCGTTGTCACACCAACAGAGATTACATTCCCCTGCAAGAGGTCACACAGCTAGCTCTCCATTGTATCTCCTCTTCTCACTGGTGTACCATGTCTTGAAATCACAAACTCCCTGCTCATCACACACACACACACACACACACACACACACACACACACACACACACACACACACACACACACACACACACACACACACACACACACACACACACACACACACACACACACACACACACACACACACACACCTTCTTCCATTCAGTACCTAATCCGCTGTGCATCTCAAATAACCCGCCCTTATCCTCTCCTCTCTGACGTTTTACACTCCGCGCAGTTGTATTCGTGTGGTGAGTCTTTGTGTTTGAATGGGGCGCTCATTAAAGGTGCACTGTGTAGGATGGTGGCCAGAGTAGGTATTGCAATTCTGCTGCTCATTGAAACTGTTCTGCCTATTGCCAGATTTGACCTGCAGTGATTTTTAGCCCAAAGAGAGCTGCATGGTTTTGTCTTGGTCATGCAGGGGTTGTTGTCACTTGTCTTTTCTGTGTGACGGACGATCTTGTATTCCTGATGAAGATACCATTAGTGGTAACTTCAGTTGTTGTGGATGGTGAGACTTGTTCAGTCTACACACCCCTCTTCAAATGCCAGCTTTTTGTGTTATTAAACATGACAATTAACAGGGGGGTGTAGAAGTTGTATAGGCACTGTGTGTGCGTGCATGTCTGTTTGTGTACCTCTATTTGTGTGTGTGTGTGTGTCTGTGTCTGTCTGTCTGTCTGTCTGTCTCTGTACTTCTAATTGTGTGTGTGTGTGTTCTCTCCTGTCCTGCTAGACCCATAATGAGTTTGTGCTGACCCACGTGATCGTGCCCAAGCAGTCTGCCGGGCCAGACTACTGTGACATGGAGAACGTGGAGGAGCTCTTCAGATACCAGGACCGCCACAGCCTCCTCACACTGGGATGGATACATGTAGGTTACACGCGCACACACACACACACACACACACACACACACACACACACACACA
>NC_085873.1:39818881-39831381 GCF_034702125.1 Engraulis encrasicolus | reverse complement strand
CGCACCCCACGTCTCATTTTACATTCGGTCCCAGACGAGCACAGATGTCCCATATTTCACAATCACCCGACCCCAGCAGGAATGGCATGCATGTTAACAGTAATGTGTGGAATTATGCAGTGTGTGTGTGTGTGTGTGTGTGTGTGTGTGTGTGTGTGTGTGTGTGTGTGTGTGTGTGTGCGTGTGCGTGTGCGTGTGCGTGTGCGTGTGCGTGTGCGTGTGCGTGTGTGTGTGTGTGTGTGTGTGTGCGCGTGTGCGTGTGTGTGTGCGTGTGCGTGTGTGCGTGCCTGCCTGCGTGTGTGCATCCATGCTTGCGTGTGTGCCTGCCTGCGTGTGTGCTTGCATGCGTGCGTGCGTGCGTGTGTGCATCCGTGCGTGCGTGCGTGCGTGTGTCTCTTTCTCATATGGAAGATGCGTATGGGTCACAATATTGGTCGTAATATTGTTATTTCTTTCCGTGTGTGTGTGTGTTTTTAAGATTCCAGCAAGAAGCCTATTCAGAATATTTTGAATACTGAATATTTGGTTCTAATTAATGTGTGTGTATGTGTGTGTATGCACTAGAGTGTGGCTCGGGCCGTTTTTTTCTGTCCGAGCCCGGCCCTCAGCCGACAGAAAAGTGATCGACCCCGACCCGAGCCCGAGACTAATTAAAATGTTTGTGTCCGAACCCGTCCGAAGCCCGAGACCACTGTAATAACAACAGAACCTGTGCGCAAGCAAGATTTTCTATGTGGGCTCCTCCATACTCAAAATACCACGTGATAAATAGCCAGGATAGGCAAAGACGTTAGGATGAGGCAATTTGCAGTAGCCTAATTTAGTTACGCACGCATAGTAAGTATAAACACACACACACACACGCACAGACACACACATGTGACAGCGCAGCTTATGTTTCTTTCGGTTAGACCAGAGATGTTGGGTGCGGTGATCAAATGCATGGGAGGGGCGTGAGAGGATAAGAAAGGCGAAAACTAACGAATACGTTTTGGATGCAGTCAGCGCGGCTATGGAACATTTGTTACGTTACTGTTAGTGCAAATAAATCCCCGCGAGCCCCGTGAAGATGCCGCTCCTTGTCGTTAAGAAGGATGGGCTATAAGTTCACCCCGAAGAACAGTAGCCTGTTCGGCCCTCCAAGAGAATGTCATTTCCCCTGATGTCCATGCGGTCAATATAAAATCAGGAAAGGTTGCACGCGCATAGTTACAACTGTACAGTAAAAGTGACAAGAATTAAGAACCTACGTGAAGGACAGTAACAGGAAACCTCTCCGCCCATACCTTAGGCAACTTCACGTAGCGTGTGCGTCTTCTTTAATCCATATTATGCTCCTTGCTACCCCATGCTGGAAATGTAATCCTTGGCGAGCAATGCAGTGACAAACTTCGTCATTTTATGTTCAACATTTAAGACAGCATCGAAGGCATGCTAAAACATGGCCTACACTAGGCCTACAACAAAAGACCACGCGTTCACTGACAACTGTTGATTTGGCGCTTATTTAGAAAGCAAGTTGACTCGGCATTCCTGCTCGGCTGACTGGGAGTGAGCGTCCATGTTGCCGCTGGTAACTGGCGCGTGCATACAGCCAATAATAATCCTCGCACGAGTAGCCTACCAACATTTTCATTAATGCATATTCAATTACTTATTTTTTAATCACAAAACTGCCGTTTGCATGAACTGAAACGTTTCCTCTGGTTGGTTACACTTTTCACAATGTCTGTTTGCTTCAAGCCCGAGTCCGACCCAAGTCCGACAGATATTCCATTCTTTTTGTCCGAGTCCGGCCCGGCCCATCGGGTTCCTACCAGGCCCGTCGGGCTTCGGTCGGGTTGCCATGCTCTGGTATTCACCTGTGTGTGTGTGTGTGTGTGTGTGTGTGTGTGTGTGTGTGTGTGTGTGTGTGTGTGTGTGTGTGTGTGTGTGTGTGTGTGTGTGTGTGTGTGTGTGTGTGTGTGTGTGTGTGTGTGTGTGTGTGTGTGTGTGTGCGTGTGTGTGTGTGTGTGCACGCGTGTGTGTTTTCAAGATTCCGGCAGCATGCTTATTGTTCAGAATATTTAGTATACTGAATATTTGGTTCTAATTAATGTTAACTTGTGTGTGTGTGTGTATGCACCTGTGTGTGTGTGCGTGTGCGTGTGTGTGTGCCTTTCAGCACAGGAGTATTTCGCCTCACCAGCTCTGGCATGGGGGAGGTGGCTGCCTGCAGACTCAAGGGCTTTCACCCCCACTCTAAGGACCCGCCTTTATTCACTGTGAGTCCGCATACCCTATTTTGAATTATTTTTTTAAGACCCTTTTTTGGACTTTTAGACTTTGTTAGCGACAGGACAGTTTGAGAGAGAGAGACGGGGAAGGATCCGGGCCCGAATGGAACCCGGGTCGGCCGCATAGCCGAGTTCCCCACTAGTTTGACGCCCTTTCGGTACTGATGTCAAACATTTAAAACAAGCGATTTTAGGGTTAGGGTTAGGTTTAGGGTTAAGGTTAGGGTTAGGGTTAGGGTTAGGATTAGGGTTAGGGTTAGGTTTAGGGTTATGGTTAGGTTGTATGACGTAAGACATCAGTACCGAAAGGGCGTGAAATTAGTGAGTCCCGCATAGCCGAGTGCCCTACCTACCTACCCACGGTAGAGCTGAGTCCGTATATTCTATTGTGTGTGTTGGTTTGTTGCCAGTAGACCACTGTTTCCCAAACTGGTTATGTGATGATATAGGGCAGTGGTTCCCAACCTATGGGCTGGGGCCCACTGGTGGGCCCTGAAGGTATTCCAAGTGGGCTTTGAAATCATTTTCCCAAAAAAATAATCATATTTTTTGGTGTGTGTTGCTGTTGATTTATTTGAGTTTTATTCTTAATTGGGTCAGAGGTGGGCCCCGAACATTTTTGACAATTTCGAGTGGGCCCCAAGTTGAAAAAGGTTGGGAACCCCTGATATAGGGGGCAGCCTTAGTCCTGCATCTTCACCTTCAACCCTACAGTATGTGACTACCAGTGACCTCACGCCCTCTCCCGACAGATCTGCAAGCACGTCGTTGTGAAGGACACAAAGACTGTGGTCCTCGACCTCAGGTGACAGGGGACAACTTTGGGACATCATGACTCCTCTCCTCGCGACACCGCAAACTTGACCGCAGAGCGCACCTTTCTTATTTTCAAAAGCCTGGCGGCGGTCCTCATTTTTTTTAAAAATCGTTGTTGTTTACACAGAGGCTTTTTATATTTATTTATTTTGAACTGAAGTACTGTGGATTTGCTTTTTTAATTTTTTATTTGTTTTGCCGCCCTGAATGTTGTGAAGCTGTTGAAATGCTGTTGCTCTTGAGATCTTCTGCGTGTGTTCTGACTGTCCTTTTTCATATCGCCTTGACTTTAATTTTTGGGTCTTTCTCTAACTCCTTGATATGTTTTTGAAATGGTTTGTTGTTTTTACAAGTTGTGACAGGGTACATTAACTCATTAGATCCAGACAAAAAAAAATAGACCTGCTGTCGTAGGAAAGCTACTTTTGTGATCAAATACTGTGCAGGTTTTATTTTATTCTTTACCACCAGATGGCACTGTGGTTGCTTTGCAAAGTGCCGGAAAGCCAGAGGTGATTTCTAATAAATAAATAAATAAATGCCTTCTTAAGGACTACCAGATTGACTTTCTCGTTATCTGCAGACAACTCTGAGTCGAAAAAAAAATGATGTTTGTATCAGACATTGATGTGTTGAGAATCCTGTGAATTTCAGTATTCAGCCTGCTTGGTTATGGGCTGCATGGAAAAAACTTGAAGACATTTTAGCGTTTTAACCTTTAAGTCTGTGAATTTGTTTGTGGCCAACAGCCTCTTAGTGAATAACAGCGAGGAACTCAATACGATGTCAAGATGTGAATGGTTTCGATATCACCAGACCTTTTGCTGAGCCATATCCACTGTTGTTCCTCAGTTGTGGTATTTTATTATTGTGATTTTTTTTTTTTTCATTTTGGCCAGTTTGTTTTTTAACGCAAAGTGATGTTACAAGTTGTATTACTACAAGGCTGTAATGGACAGGTATGTCATTATCAAGCTCTACCTGTTTGTTCTTTGTTCCTTCCTACACAGGGCTGGGCTGGGGGAGAAATAGGGCCTGGGCACTTTTGGGCTAAAGGGGCCCCTCAAAATTAGTGACGCAGAACTGACTCACCGGTGGGCACTGCACCCTTGTGGGCCCCTGTTTTCAAAAATGTAAATATCTCTGAAAATAGGGGTCCATGAGGGTGCGGGGGGGCCCACCGGGAAATGCCCGCTATGCCCACAGATGTACAGTCCAGCCCTGTTCTTACTGACCCAATCATAGGTGTGTACAGTATGTGTGTATGTTCTACAATTTATATTTTGCCTTCTGGTTGTTCGTTTGCTTACGTTTTAAAAAGAAATAACTGGTCTGTAAGAATGGCCATTTACAACACACACACACAAACACACACACACACACACGTACACTCACACACACGCACACACGATAAGAATATGTTCACAAAACCAAAGGACTGCAGAAATACAGACACCCATCTAAAAGCCTTAACGCAAAAGCTGTTCCTTTGAAAAAAACAAACAAGCCCTGTTTCCCTTGCGACCCCCTCGACCCACCCACCCACAACTCAGGTCCAGGTATGACTCAGACTTAAGCACAGCATCCATGTGTATCATAACTAATGTACCTTCTCATGTACTCCGAATTCAACACACTGTATGTGCTATAACAGGGGCCTATACTACAAAGCTGGTTCAGGATAAGTTAAGGTTACGTTAAGAGGTAAATCAGAGCTTTTCTTAAGAAAATGAGGACTCCAGGCTCTTCTATTAGATGATTTACCTCTTAGCTTAACCTTAACGTATCCTGAACCAGCGTTGTAGTTTAGGGCTCAGATGTCACCAAACACTATATTTAACTTGTTTTTCTTCCCCTTGTATTTCTAACTGTAGGTTTTTAGGTAAAGCAAAGGTGAAGCAAATGGCTATGTGGCTTTAGTGTCAATTATTTGTCTGCTGGCTTTGTTTTGGATGTTTTAATTTCTTGTCATTATTTACTTGTTCTGTAATAGGCCTTTTCTCTTACCCTATATGTTGTGTTTTTCCTCCATTTTGTTGTGGTTTTGTTTTTCTCTGAAGGTGAAGCACTTGTCCAGCAGTGGGTGGTGGTCTTTATTGTTCTTTTGGTGGGTCACACACTGTCTGAATGTGTCACTTTTTGAAGAAAAAAAAAAGACACTTTAAGCTGTCTATTACTGTATTTCGCTCTCTGCTGCTGCTGCTGTGTGTGTGTGTGTGTGTGTGTGTGTGTGTGTGTGTGTGTGTGTGTGTGTGTGTGTGTGTGTGTGTGTGTGTGTGTGTGTGTGTGTGTGTGTGTGTGTGTGTGTGTGTGTGTGTGTGTGTGTGTGTGTGTGTGTGTGTGTTCTGGTTTGTGTGAGCGCTATGTGACTGGGAGCGGGGGTTGGGGTTGGGGGAGGTTGGGTGGGTGGTGGGTGTTCTTGTGCAATACACATGCGTACAGTGTGCATTTCAATATATCATGAAGACCTTTCATTTTTTTTCAAACTGACAATTTGTCATCGAACAACGGTTGATTAAAAAATAAAATGTATTAAAATCGATCTGCCTCTAGTTTTGTTTGAAATTAGGCTGTGAGCAGAGATGTAGCTGATGAGAAGACCGTACCAAACATAGGCAAAAAGGGAAAGAAATCTGGTGCCACACGGATGTCTATTTTCTGTAATTTATTTTTTAGTGCAGTGAGACTAACGTTTCAACATGCGTCTTCATCAGAGTCCTCAGAGAAATGAGGACTCTGATGAAGACGCATGTCGAAACGTTAGTCTCACTGCACTAAAAAATAAATTACAGAAAATAGACATCCGTGTGGCACCAGATTTCTTTCCCTTTTTGCTTATGTTTTGGTCCTGCTCTGGTTGCACCTGATTGTTCATTTAGAAGCGCGGAGTGCGTATCTCCTTTGTTTTACCGTACCAAACATCTTCTATTAGAGTAAGATAACCCAAACTCCGCCCACCCAATGCAAAGGAGTGTGATCAAGTTTGGTCTCCTAAAGTTGTCCCCTCCTCCCTCTTGCCTTTCTGTGGCATTTGGTGACGGCTTACGTGAGATGTGCGCTACTGCCATATACAGTGCCAAGAGAAATCTGTTCATTCTCAACTATAAGGCCGGCCACATATTGGCTCTGACAGCATTGCGGAGCACTTTCGCTTTCGACATAATTCGGCCCCCCAATCCCAATGTCACACCAACATAGCATTGGTAGTCAATGGGCGGCGCCGACAAAATAAAACTTGTTTCTAATCGCTATCCGACATCCGTGAATGTCCGTGGACATCGGCGCCAGTGTGCGGGGTTCTATTGAAAACAATGGAATCAAACTTTTGCGGAGCAGTGCTGAGCACTTTGTCGGAGCCGGTGTGCGGAAGCCCTAAGACTCCAAAGGTCTCCTACCGAAGGTCTCCTAAAGGGGCGTTCACCTGACATTACATGGATCCAGGAAATGCACGGGCTTGAAGTATCTTACTCTAATGGAAGATGTTTGATTAGAGTAACTTTGTTATTCTCAAAGGGAAATTAAGGATATATTTTTGCGGCGGATGTCTTAAAATAGGCAAGGCAATGCATTTGTACACTTGTAGTAAAGTAACTCGAGCCCATGTTTTAGGAAAAGGCGTGAAAGCTCTGTTCTGAAAAACACACATTTTAAAGGGACACTGTGCAGGAAATGGTAAAAAAAAAAAAGGTACTGCAACTATGCTGCTCATTGAAACTGGGCTGCCTATTGCCAAATTTGATCTTTACATGAAAGTTTACTAAGTAATAAATAAATATTTTCTAGTATGGTCCAAGTACAGTCATTTTTGCAGCTAAAAATGGCTATTTTTGGAAATTCAAAATAGCAGACCATGGAGAAGATCCTCCTTTTCATGTATGAAAATTGCTATTTTTCCAGTCATAATGAATACTTAGAAATTGATGCTGGTGGTAAGTATTCATGAAATAGGTAACATTAGTGAATGGGCGGCATGAATTCTGGAAATAAACAACAAAAAATCTCACACAGTGTCCCTTTAATGAACTTTTTCCCAATTGAGCTCTTGGTTTTATTGACACCCTTTTTTTCTCTCATCTGATACCCCTTAGAAATTCCATACCAGAGGGATGGCTTGAAGTAAACAGCCTATATAATGAGTCATGGCATGCACAAATGCCAACTTTTCTTTCCATATAATATCAACCATTACACTTTATCTTGACGTGAAAATGTCAGCATCATTGTCTGACAGTATTACATACTTTCATTTCCGTTGAAGGTGCTCGTCTTGTCAAAAGTGAAGAAACATACAGCCAAATTCCTTTTCAGCAGAGCTTTTATTGTTGTTTGTTAGATTTTTTTCCTGGGGCAATCAGAATGACAACACCTCACAGAACTGCCTTCTTCTCAAACTCAAGAGGCTTACAGTGATGGAAGAACATGTTTGCAAGACTTTCAGTACAACCTCTTAACAGGGAAAAAAGCGGCAGGGATGCAGTGTGGGTACAGGAACACAAGGGGGGGTCCAAGAGCAAAAAACAAAAAGCTCCATTCAGGATCGACAAGCCAAGTTGCCTGAACATTATAATCATAACTGTACTGAACTACTACAACAGTAACCGCTATGTCCCTGATCCAGAGTTTTAAAGCAAGAGTTGGCCGATTTCATCCCCATACTGGGGCCTACCCAAAATTACATCCCCCATCCTACAACCCCCCACCCCCCCCCCCCCCACACACACCCCTCACACCTCCACCCAAGCCACATATCACTCAAGTCATGATGAATTCACAACTTCGAACATCCCCCCACATCCCCACCACCACCACCACCACCACCACACAGGAAAAAAAAAACACAGTCCCCGACAATTTCTGTTCGGCAGCACCTTCAAGCTTGTTCTTTTGTTCGGTTTTATTTGTCCAAAACAACAACAAATCGACAAAACAAAAAAATAATAAAAACATCAGTACAAGAGAGAAAGACAAAAAACACATTCACACAGGTGAGGGGCAGTGCAAAGATAGCACAGAAGGATAACATGGGGGGGGGGTGAATGGAGGGGTTGAATGGAGGGTTGGGGTGGAAGGGATTCTGCATTCACAGTTTACAGGCAACGGGGGAAGACCAAGACAGTAACGAAAGGGAAGGGAGGTTGCAGAGTGAACAATGCAGTGTTTGGAGGGAGGTTGGGGGGAGGGTAACAGGACTTGGAGGGAGGGATGGAAAGAGGCATGGAAGACGAGGAGGAGGAGGATGGATGGAAGGAAGGAATGAATGGAGAGAGAGGGAGGAGGAGGAGGAGGAGGAGGAGGAGCGGTTCTGGGGGGTGCTGTCTAGAAGCACTTGCGATGCACGATGGAGGGGCCGGCTTCGTCGTACTCCTGTTTGCTGATCCACATCTGCTGGAAGGTGGAGAGGGAGGCCAGGATGGAGCCGCCGATCCAGACCGAGTACTTGCGCTCAGGTGGGGCGATGATCTGCGGGAGGATGGATATGGAGAGAGAGAGGGAGTTTAGATCAGGTTATGTAGAAATTGTTTCATTAGCCCTAAAACCATACATCAAGTATTACTTAGTTTCAAAACACAAGTGTGTTTCTCTGTGTGTGTGAGTGTGTGTGTGTGTGCGTGTTCATGTGTGTGTGTGTGCATTCAAATTCAGGTTAATTTATTTGGTGTATACGTACACACTCGTGTACTACAAACAGTGTCTGTCAGGGAGTGAGAGATGAAAAGGCCAGAAAAAAAACGAGACAGAGAGTGATAGAAAGATAAACAGAGAGGGGCCCTTATACCTTGATCTTCATGGTGCTGGGGGCCAGTGCGGTGATCTCCTTCTGCATACGGTCAGCAATACCGGGGTACATGGTGGTGCCACCAGACAGCACGTTGTTGGCGTACAGGTCCTTACGGATGTCGATGTCGCACTTCATGATGCTGTTGTAAGTAGTTTCATGGATACCGGCAGACTCCATACCTGAGGAGAATTTCACAAGTCAGGAGGATTTAGGATTCAGAAGTCAGGAGTAGTAGACTCACCTATCACTCGACTTGTGTAATGAAAACTATCATATCATCTAGATCAGGGGTGTCAAACTCAAATTGACAGAGGGCCAAAATCAAAATCTGTAGCGAAGTCGAGGGCCAAAACTCAATATTTAATTTAAAAAATTGTTGCACACACTTGCTACTCATATTTAAATTCCACAAATAAGAGTCCCATTATATATCAATGTGCCTGCACATAGAGTATTCTGTTGCCTATTTGTGGTCTTTTTCACTGTCCTGGGCCCTGGGCTCATATTCCTGTGTTCAAGTATTATTACACTATATATTAATACTGGGCCAACTGTAATACATATTTGAAATGATCTCGCAGGCCAAATAAAATGGCTCCGCGGGCCAAATTTGGCCCCCGGGCCTGAGTTTGACATCCCTGATCTAGATATACAAAAATGTAAAGTGATCAAAAGGGGAGAAATAAGAAAAAAGAAAGAAAGAAAGAAAGAAAGAAAGAAAGAAAGAGAAGAGTTACCGATGAAGGAAGGCTGGAAGAGTGTCTCGGGGCAACGGAACCTCTCGTTGCCGATGGTGATGACCTGTCCGTCAGGAAGTTCGTAGCTCTTTTCCAGGGAGGAGGAGGAGGCAGCGGTGGCCATCTCGTTTTCAAAGTCAAGAGCCACGTAGCACAGCTTCTCCTTGATGTCACGGACAATTTCTCTTTCGGCTGTAGATAGCAAAAAAACAAGAAGCAAGATTAGATCAAGTTACCTTCAAACGCGGCTGTGATGGTGGCCTTACATTGATGTCCTCAGTATTTCAGCAAGTTCAAAAGTATTCTTATAAAACACTACGCAATGCAGTACACTATCCAGTGCAATGCAGGCATCAATGCAACACAGCTTATCTGATTACTATTGAATAGAACTACTGTAATGCCCTAACACAAGTATAACAACTTCAATCCACTCCATACAGCAATTTTGAGCGCTGTACATAAATCCTCAAAGAACTTTCAAAGATTCCTCAAAGAACTTTTAGTGGGTCTTCCATAGAGGCAAATTGAAGGCTTTCAAAGTGATGGTTCTTTGGGGAAACTTTTTCTTTTTACTGTCAATGGCCTGTAATAACCCTGGGTGCATCCCAATATGTGACCTTGCCTCCTCCACTTGCCTCCTCCACTTGCTTCTCGTCATAATGACATCACTGACAACAGCATTATATTTCAATATCTTGCAAAAGCTCAATTGTAAAGTCTTTTTCTCATTTGCAATAGGGATGGTGAATGAAAAACAGTCCCTCAAAAGTTGTTGTGGCGAGGCTGACAGCTGGGAAACTTTATCGTTTTCTCCACGGAGGAGGGGCCAGGAGGCGGGACGAGGAGACAAGCACAAGTGGAGGAGGCAAGGACACATATTGGGATGCACCCCAAGACTTGGGCACTCACCAGTGGTCACGAATGAGTAGCCACGCTCGGTCAGGATCTTTTACTGTGTAACACTTTAGTGGGCTTGCTGATGCTTACTGTAACTTTTCATTTTTACTGTAAGTGGGCCATAACCAAGACTTTGGGCACTCACCAGTGGTCACGAATGAGTAGCCACGCTCGGTCAGGATCTTCATGAGGTAGTCTGTGAGATCGCGGCCAGCCAGGTCCAAACGCATGATGGCGTGGGGAAGGGCATAGCCCTCGTAAATGGGCACGTTGTGGGTGACACCATCACCAGAGTCAAGGACAATGCCTGCAAGATACAGTACAGACAGCAGATATACAGTCAGGATACACAGGATAACTCTTCGCTTCAAGGCAAGGACAAAATGCACTGAGGTCAGTTGATAGTTCTTTGCCAGATTAATACCCTGAGTTAAGGTAACCGGACCTCAAATATTCCAATCAGATACATATCCTTGTAATTTCATAGCTAAGCAGGGATATTACTGTTTTTACATTCTACCATAGTAGTCACGTTTTAGTAACACAACTGTTGGGGGAAGGAGTTTTCTTGAATTGCAGTAGGGGACACCAAAATTGGGGGTGGTACAGTGTGTCCCTGAAAATAGGGGATGTCTCGTCACCCCTACTACACCTAAGGTGTAAATTGTAAAAACAACACAGTTGGGGGGGCGGGGGCGCTGTGACTCAGCGCGCTAAGCCCCCCACATTTGGGCTTGCATGCCCACGGGGACCCCGGTTCGAGTCCCAATCCCACCCCGCCTCTCTGTCCCACTCGCTTCCTGTCACCCTCTCAGACTGTCCTATCAAATAAAGGCATAAAAGCCCCTAAACATTTTTTTTTTTAACCCAAAAAGCAACACAGTTCTAAGACTGACCTGTTGTGCGGCCAGAGGCGTAGAGGGACAGCACGGCCTGGATAGCTACATACATGGCTGGTACGTTGAAGGTCTCAAACATGATCTAAAGGGATCGACAGAAAGAAAACACAGTGGCAGTCAGGATAAGAGCAAAGAGTGTGTATTTTTGTTAGATGAGCACACACAAACATGTATTAACACTCTCTCTGTCTCTCTTATTTAACACCAATGGCATTGCATTTGCAATTCATATATTCTTGTGTGTGATTCTGCAGGGAGGGCTAGTGTGTACCACAGGGGTGGGGAACCATTTCCATTCGAGGGCCACATTTTATCAAGTCCTCCATGGGCCGTACTATGAACACACTCCAGGATTTCCCCCTATACTTTAGGCCTATATTGAAGGCGGTCAGCTTTTACAACAGACCCCACCCTCACTATGTCCCCTGAAAACATAACTTAAGAGTACTGCAAGTGTAATTTCTAAGATGTCTTTACAAAACATGTCATATTTCATGTGAAACTGCACAATATTAAAATTATATCAGGGGACGGATAAGACTGCCTCAAGCAAGGGTTGCAAACGGCCCTCGAGACATAGGTTCCCCACCCTTGGTGTACCATTTCTACCATATATGTTACTGCTGAGGCTGTCTCCTCTACTTAGCCGTGCATTATGTTCCGTTTTGAATGTTAAATCACAAATATCCCAGCTGTTAACATTCTTCTAACTGCAATGCATGCAATGCATACAATCAGGATTAAGGTTAGGGATCAGTGGACAACATATGGGGCACCTAAGTCTCCACCCCTTCCGGGCGGCTTCTGGGGCTGGCAACGGAAAAACTTTTGACTGGGCTGTAATGGACTGATCAAAGCTATTTTCCGACCCACCTCGCATTTCCCCGTCGATCACACATATGCTGTGCCTCAGAATTAATAACAACCAATGGTGTGCTTGTTGACTTCACTTGGCAAGCGCTTTTTGAGTTGTGAGTGTGCAAAAATATGTAATTATTTGGACTACACTACAGACGTCGCATGTCCGACGTGCAGCCACTTAAGCCACGGTGCAGCGGTAGGGTTGGCTGTGCCTCGGTTCACGTCAGATATG
>NC_085873.1:39813881-39816381 GCF_034702125.1 Engraulis encrasicolus | reverse complement strand
GACAACTATTATCTTAAATGGCCTGTAGGTGTCTTTATTATGTAACAATCTTGCAGAAGGCTTTCTTGCCAGTGTGGTATAGAAAAGATTGGAATAATACATTGTATTGCCTTGCACCTGATCAACTACAGAAAATGGCACATGCTGTCCTGTATCAAATTGAGTTGTGACTCCTGTATAGTGTCTTTGCTTGAATAGAGTGTCTACCCTTAGTTTTATTACATTACATTACATTACATTATGTTACACTTAGCTGACGCTTTTATCCAAAGCGACTTACAGTTATTACAAGGTATTACAAGGTCTACCAAACACACAGGAAACATGTTGGGGACTATGGCTGTCTGCTGTCTGGACTTTTATAGAAGACTAGCAGAAGAAAGATGTCTGACGTTTCTGATGCATATTTTGAGTTTGAAGACTAGTCCTGATACTACACAGAAGGTTAGTGGCAGGCCGGGCAGGGCAGGGCAGCCTTTACAGGGCAGGGGTGCATTTCTCAAAACCAAAGTTACTTACTACATTAGCTTCTTTGTTGTTTTCAATACATTTTCCCATTGGCAACCACCGAAGTTGCTAACAGGCTAACAACTTCTCTTTTGAGAAATGCACCCCAGGGCAGCCTATACAGTATGTTGCGCTGTACCTTCTCCATGTCGTCCCAGTTGGTGATGATGCCGTGCTCGATGGGGTATTTCAGGGTGAGGATACCTCTCTTGCTCTGGGCCTCGTCACCTACGTAGCTGTCCTTCTGCCCCATGCCTACCATCACACCCTGTGGAGCAAAGCATCATGGGAACATGAGTTGAGTCAGTGACATTGACATGACAAAACATGCTATGCTAAGTCCTGTCACTTTGGAACTTGGACATGCCAAAACACTCTAAAATGGCAACATCAAAACCTCTAAATGCACGCCATACTTCCAGTGTCATGCTGTAATACTATTAATAGTAATAGTCATTGAAAGGTTAATTGTCATAGTACTACAATACTATGGCATCACACAGTAGTAATGCAGTATGAATTGGTCATTGCCATTCTGGTAACATCAAATTTATAACGGCGTGTCGTAACGGGTTAAGCACTACTAGTGCTGGGTTAGGATGGGTTGGAGTTGACTGAAGATTGCCTATTGCCCATGTTGCCTTGCTATCGCTGTATTCGGTTGTTCTCAAGACATCAACAGAAATGGTAGCTCAATGTCTGAGAACACACATGAAGGAAATAACTACTCAGAACTGAGAAGCAAGACCAAAACAAAACAAAACAAAACACTAAAAAAATATTCAAAGACAATTCTCACAGAACAAAAGGCTTGGCCTTTTCTCCTCTCTTCTCTTCTCTTCTCCTCTCCCCCCACATTTGAGGGCTTGGCCTTCATATGTGCTAGCTAGCAGGAAGAGTACTGTAGCCAGGGTGGCTGACACCTTTTACCGGGCCCAGGACAAAATCATTCGAAAGGGCCCCCCAACCAATACATACAATGTAATGAGGAGCCAATTCGGGGCACCCACCCTCGCTGCCTGGGCCCGGGACAACCGACCCCTTTGTCCCCCCTTGTCGACTTCTCTGACTGTAGCTAGCTTTGAAACAAATCTCCACTGGGGCCTTGGAGGACACAGATACTGTTGTCTAATGTCTGACCTCAGAGTGGCGGACACAGTGGGAAGCTTTAGTGGGAAATGTCCAACCCTACCGAGCGCCGAGCCAAGAATCACAACTCTATTTGTCTGACCCGAATAGATTAGCTACTAAAAATCCTTCTCATCCTCCCATTTAGTGTACTGGTGTACTTTTCCCAAACATGATGAAATGCAATTTAACCATTTAAAGGGCCAGTGATGGTTAAGAAATCTGGCATGGAGGTCCGCTTACATATTAAATACACTAATGTACTAATATGGTATTAAAAATCTGTGGGATGTACTACAATACAATACAGACTAAATGTGGCTTCAATAAAACTACAGAAGTAGTTCATCCTAAGTAGTAAGGTCAAGATAGATTTGAATCTAAAATGAAGAGCTCTTTTCCAAAACGCTATATCCACCATTTTTGACCTTTTGCATTATAATATTGGAATTGACTGTTAAGAGGTCCTACAATCTATGTGTGAATTCTTGTCAATCAAATGTTTTGAGAACATACTTTAAAACCTCTATTAAAATGCATTTTGCAATGCATTTCAATGGAATGCCCAGTACAAAAATGTCAATTTCCCAACATTCTATAAAATGGATATATCTTATTTTGGAAAAGAGCTCTTCAAATATTTTTCATGTCAGGGGTATTACGTCACGTCCCAGATCCATCAAATGAGCAGCTGAGGTTGGAAGCCACATGTTGAAAGCACACTGAGAGCCTACTCGAGTGTGTTTTGACTGCAGTATATGCTGTTGTACTACACTGTGGAGACAGAGCAGCAGCTAAATATCATAACCAAGCCCTACTCAGAGGCACATCTTGTCACCAGGCTAGGCAGGCAGTCGCTTGGGGC
>NC_085873.1:39806381-39808881 GCF_034702125.1 Engraulis encrasicolus | reverse complement strand
TACATGCATGTGATGCACATGTGTATAGTATTGCATATCATTATATTATATTGCATGTGTGTGTGCGTGTGTGAGTGCATGCGTGCGTGCGTGCGTGCGTGCGTGCGTGTGTGTGTGTGAGAGAGAGATTGGGTGTTTGGGAGAGAGAATGAGTGTTTATGTGTACATCATGTGCAGAGCAGGTTCTGTTTTAGGTCAAGACAAAAGGGTTAACAACCTTATGTCCTAAGCTCACATCCATGACGACTCCAGTTGCCGTGCCAACAGCCGTCGGTTGCCACTGCATCCCAGTGGAATGTTCAGTACGATCAACTATTCCAACAGTACCAGGAAATGTTTCTCCTGCATTCTAAGCATACCACTAACATTATTTTTTTTGAAGTCATAGTCGATAACAACTGAGCTATTGCACATCATTCTTCTCATTTTGTTCCTGTTTTCTTAAACACCCAAATTGTTGTTTACTGTCGGGACGATTGTTGACTTTGACTGCCGCGGGACTTGATAAACAAATAGAGCTCACTTCCTCCACATCCGGTCTATCTCCGCAGTACTGATTAAGTGGTCTTCGATCAGATATCTGAATAAATGGCTAATTAGAGTGAGTTGACACGTTTACAGATTGTAGACTTAAAGGGTGGCCAATTTAGTTGCATGCATGCAGAATAGAAGGAGTAGGGCCTATTTTGGACAAGCTAAAGAAACTCAGGTGACAGAGGCATAAAAGACCATGACTGAAAAAAATGATGTACGTTATGTCAGATTCAAATGAACATCAATAGGATGTTTCCATTCCCCATGCAAACTACAAACCAATGATTCAGGCATTAATTACGCAATTATGGATTTGGCAAATAGCCTATAAATAGACAGATGTGTACCATGGCGCTAACGGAAGGGTACTCGTCTGCTAAGCGGCCGACCCGGGTGCGATTCCAGCTCAGGTTCTTTGCCGGCCCTTCCCCGTCTCTCTCCCAACTCGCTTCCTGTCTCTCCTCCACTGTCCTATCTCTGGAAAAAGACTAATAAAATGCTTGAAAAAAAATGAGTGATTGCAATACTTGTATAAACCTGGGAGGACCAATGGCTGGTAAATCAGCTGATTACTTGTTGTTGATTGACTTGTGTCGTATTTTTTCTTTCTGAAGACGTGCTGTTTGGTCATCACTACTGTCTGGTCACACTAAACCTGCTCTCCGTTCAAAAAACGCTCAAATATACAGTATACCCACCATAAAAAAGTAGACTACACCGCAGCACAGAAGACTCAACATTGCACACTGCACACAACAAAGGCCCATCTATACAGTACATTTAGAAAAGGTATGCGACAGTGGGAAATGAGGGTACAGCTCAAAGTTTTGGGCCATGGATATGGTTATTCGGTTCTGTATTGTATTAAATGCATTTAAATGTTGAAAAACAATAAAAACATGAGAGTCATGTACTGTACATCTCTCACTCTCTCTCTCTCTCTCTTTCTCTCTCTCTCTGCATGTGTATGTGTGTGTGTGCATACGCACGTGAGTGCGCGCCGTGCGTGCGTGCATGTGTGTGTACAATTCTGTTAGCAGAAATGGAAACTGCAAGTGTGAGATTTTGATTGGTTGCAGGGGGAGGTAAAGCCTTCCCCCTTCGGTTCTAAGCAGTGTCAAACATGGTCCAACATGGTTTTCGGGTCCATACGGTATGCCAAGCACGGCTCATCCCACACTGGCAAAGCTCGGATATGGATACAATCCAAAAACTGGTGCATTCCTGATTTAGGACAAATAGTGAAACGAGGCATTTTGAATGAAAAGTGGAACATCTTCAAGCATCACATACTGTACAGTGGAAGTCGCAATATACAGTGTGTGTGTAACCAAAATAGCCTGGACAAATGACACTAACAATGTGGGCAGCCGTGGCCTAGTGGTTAGAGAGTTGGTCTTTCAATCTAGGGGTTGCCGGTCCGGCTGAAAAATAATAGTTGTAAGTCGCTTTGAATAAATGAAAGCGTCAGCTAAATGCAATGTAATGTAATGTAATGTACCAGAAGCCTCTTCATGGACCTGGACCTATTCTTTCTTTGCCGAAAAGACCAACACTGCTATGACAATAGTGCGAGAGTCTTGACCCGATAAGACATAGCGTTATAAATTTGCTATTAATTTGCTGTGACCAGAATGGCAATGACCAAGTCGTAGTGCATTACTAAAGGCCCTGTGTCATGTCATAGTATTGCAGTACCATAGTTAACGTTTCAATGACTATTACAGCGTGCCACTGAAGGTACTGTACAGCGTGCATTAAGGGGCTACATAACAGATCATGACAAGGTCATTTCCATTTTAGTGACAGTGATGTTACAACAGAGGATGTGCGTGAAGGAGTTAACAGACATTTCTTTACCCTGCCCTGCCCACTCTACACTGCACCACTCCAGTCTCGTGTCTCCACTCTCTAAGGTTACAGTAATACCAAGAGAGAGAAAGAAATGTGCCACTACGGTAGCAAA
>NC_085873.1:39723881-39801381 GCF_034702125.1 Engraulis encrasicolus | reverse complement strand
CCTGGGACATTTGGCGATATGAATGTTGCTATTGGTTTTCGCCGAACAGCGGCAGAGCGAATTCGCCTACGATTAGATTGAGTTTAATCTTCAAAATTCGCTCTGGTCGCGCAAGAAGCTTCGCTCCTGGCGAATTCGCTTTGGTAGCGCAGGTCGCGTGCCCTCCATAGAGAAATAATGACTTCCGTCGCTTCGTTCGCTCCGTTCGCTCTTGGTCTGTACACGGCATTGACAAGTCAACGCCAGGGGCGTAGGCAGAAATAATAAAACAGGTGGGCCAAGAAAAAATCGGACGGGCCCAACCCGAAAGCGTATAGGTAGATATTATAATATTGTGCTCAAAAATTATACTGTGAAATTGAAATCATAGAAATCACAGATGATGAACCAGCCTGTTGACAAAATGATTAATTATCACTCAGTGGTATGCCATTAATTATAGTTCAATGAGGCAACAGTTGACTGTCAAGTGTGAATGGGGTGGGCTTGGATGTCAAGTGGGCTGGCCCAGGCCCACCCCTAGCTACGCCTATGGTCAACACATTGGTTTGGGTATGGGAGTCACAGCACGATACCGCTGAGCGAAAGGGCCAGTCTGATAGCTCAGCGATACTGATGTATGAGGCTTCAGGAGGGAGGTTTACTAATGTTCCACGCCACCCTCTCGTAGTTGGCCTCCGTTACACAAACAACCAGTTGCTACAAGCAGGACGGGATTTAGGCCCTTGGTACGCTTGCTGCTAGCCTTAAATTGTGCAAGCCACAATGTGCGACCAACTGCACATACTTGCTTTAGAAGCACACGTCCAATATGCACAATGATATTGCTCTGAACGTACACATCTGCGTGCAGTATCTAACGCGCTGAAAATGGTCATGAAATACACACGGCAACACGTTAATGCCAGAAATCCTACAGCAAGCGTATCGAGGGCATTAAGTGGTACAAACTCCTTGGCTACAGGTTGCTGTAGGCAGAGGCGATTCTAGGGTCAGGTGGGGCCCCAAGCGAAAATGCAAAAGAAGGAACATTTGAATCAAAATCACCACTACTGTAGTACAGTATGGGCTGTTATTCACTATCTAGGGACTTGGGGGCCCCAAGCAGTGTTGGGAATAACGGCGTTTAAATAAACGGCGTTACTAACGCCGTTACATTTTTCAGTAACGGGTAATCTAACTAATTATTCTTACTGTCAGTATAACGCCGTTACAATTTTATACACTCCGTTACTGCACGTTACTGTTTTAGGGTAGCCTATGCGTCGTCACCGTGCGTTCTATTACCAAAACCTCTCCATACGGTCATATGGCCACGTTCGCCGCTGCCATTCACCCAGTAGAAGTCAAAAAGAGGGACAGAATGAGTGTGTGTGTGCTGCTTGGTGAACAGTGTTTGTCTGATCCCAGGATTATTGCGTTTGCGTCCGGGATAGGTGGCTACCTGCATCACCGGGGGCTGAATGGAGGGAGCGCAAGCTAACATTACCAGACCCACTTCTCTCACCCCTAATTCCTCCACCAATACCTATACTACGACTGCATTCGCTACCACCACCGACTCACTTGAGATAGGATAAAGTCACCGAGTGAGTTTAAATGTGTGTGTGTGTGCTTAGAGAACATCCTTGCTTCGCATGTCGGCATCACTGCCTTCGGAAGTTTCGCGGTAAACAAAGAGTGCTCGTCCGATCATATCCTCCTCGTGAGATAAAAACGGTCCTTCAGAGTCAGAATAGGTAAATAACATGCTCAGAACTTCATCATGATTCAACTTCTCACTAACCACGATGAAATAGCTCGCTGATAGTTCGCTGATAACAACACAAACTCAACTCGCACGCTTCGAGACAAAGACGCAAAGTGGCTACTTCCGCATTTTGTGGTCGCGTCACAGGTCGCGTCTTTTACTGCTTCACGACTCTGTGAACTACAAAATGACGTAGCCTAATCGTAGTCTTGTTTGAAAGGGTAGCATTTAGTAATAATTAAAATGTAAATACTACATTTAGTAGTAATTTAAAGTTGGATTTAACATGCACATTTTCAGTTGAATTTAAATAAGCCTATTAAAATGTGTTATTTTCTTTTATAAAAAAAATATATATATATATATTTTGTCCATCCAGTGGCTTTGGTTTATTATGTTGCAATAAATTGTTGTTTGTAACGTCACCTGTCTTTACCGTCCTTCTCTATGTGGTTTATGAAACATGGTCGGGGGGCGAGTAACGCAATAGTTACTTTTACTGGTAACTAGTTACTTTGATACCGGAGTAACCCTGGAAGTAACTCAGTTACTTTTTTGGAGAAGTAACTAGTAACTAGTAACTAGTTACTTTTTCAAAGTAACTTGCCCAACACTGGCCCCAAGCGGCTGCCTGCCTTGCCTGGTGGCAAGATGTGCCTCTGGCTGTAGGCTCCCACGGAAGACAAATTTCATGATAAAGGGTGCCATCATTTTGAGCCAGGAATGAGTACTATAACAATACTGCATCTTGTCACAATTCTTTATTGACCACGGCAGGTGGGGACCCTGGACTGCAGCCATATCTAGCCTGTGCATTAATCTGACACTAACCAACGACAACAATAAGGTTCAACTTGTGAAAACTCTTTTTTCCCCAAGAGAACTTCATTTTCATACAAAAGTGACGTTCATTCGCCAATAATGTTCCATACCCTGGCTTGGTCACTTTACTTTTGTCGTGTTATTTTCCTCCATTTACCTTGTGTTGAAAGTTGTGAATCACAATAGATAGAATTGCCTTCAAGTGTAATGCCAAGGTATCATGGTGTTTCCATGATACCATGGTATTTCCTCACACATTGTATATTGCTGTTTAGCGATATGCCCTCTTTCACTTTGAAAAGTCTGCTAAATTATATGTCACGTAAATGTGATGTAATTGAATAAGGGGCCAAACTCAAAGACCCTCTAGCAAGGCACTACACAGTAAAAGATACAATGCAGTGTAAATTTATTATGGGCAGAACAGTACGAGAGGTAGACAGGAAGTGAATGGGGAGAGAGACGGGGAGGGCTCGGCAAAGGACCCGGGCCAGGAATAGAACCCAGGTCAGCCACATGGTAGGCGAGTGCCCTACCGGATGGCCACGAAAGGGGCGATGTAGTGTAACTTTAAAAGAAAATAAAAGAATACCCCTGGGTCTAAATACACTCTACAATATGTTAAATTGACTGTTGAATTAATACATCTTTTTTTACTGTGTATGTTTAAGTGCCCGTGATCAGGGTCGCTGACAGCTTTGGCTGGGCCTGGGACCAAAACATCTGAAAGGGCCCCAAACCCAATCAATACAATGTAATGAGGATCCAGTTCTGAGGCCCCTCTCTGCCTGGGCCCGGGACAAGTGACCCCTTTGTGTCTCTCTGTCCCTGCCCGTGATGACGACAGGTTGAGGAGTTGTGTGGGCCGGGATCCTCATGACTTAAGAGATAACTGCTGACCTAAGGTCACATGGGCCCACTCCTACAAGCCAGGGACAGATTATGACTCCAGTGGGCCCTGGGCCAGACCACAAGAAAGGCCCCCCTCCATGCCTGTTGCTAGTTTATAAAAAAGATTCAGAGCTTCAGGCCAGATGTTAGACATCCTATGTGTCGGGGGCTCGGGGGTATGTCCCTTCCGAAAATGTGAAAATACAGTTGAGAAAAGTGTGACTTCAACACCGTATACATGGGTTCCCCGTGTTTATGAACACAATTTTTTGAGGAGGGGCAAAACACAGGCAGCCGAGCCAACCATGTGAGCTCATTTTTTGACCGACAGCGGTTTCCAACAATCAGAGGTTGAGTTGTGCACAGCTAGTGTGAGTGTCACGCAGTCAGGAGAAAACAAAAAATTAGAGCCCATGTATAAAAAAGGAAATACAGAGGCTTGGTCTTCAGGGCCCCCCCTTGAATCTTGGGCCCCTGGGCCTGGGCCCGGTAGGCCCGTGCAGTAGTGGTTTCAACAATGATCGATTCGGCGATGCAATCCAATGCGGGGCATGGACGATCCAGAATCGATCCAGCAAGTTCCAGAATCGATCGGGCAATTTTTTTTGAGTTTCAAATAATTCCATGAATATTTCGGGAGCAAATGAATGTTAAATGAAATAAAAGCACTTCAAAACATTGCAAGACTGATACAGACTGATACAGAAAACAGTCAATAAATTGTTGCTCAGTATCTGACTACTTGTATTGCCTCATCATGACTGAAACATTTGCTTTGCTTTCAGTAGAAATGTAATGCATTGCAATGCATTGTAGAATTGAATCGGATCGGATCGCATAGAATCGAATCGAATCTCTACCTCCCGAATCGTGATCGAATCGGATCGTGAGGGCAGTGCCGATCCACACCACTAAAATACAGAGCCTTGGCCTTCAGGGCCCCCTTGATTCTTGGGCCCCTGGGCCAGGCCCCGGTAGGCCCATGCTGTAATCCGTCCTCCTTGATATAAGCCTGTTTCCCCTTTCCCTTTTCGCAGCTGGCTTTACTGTAATCTGTGTTGGGATCTGTATCTTCTCATGTCAGACTCAGGCTCAGGCGGATGACCACACATGACCTTGTTTTTCCTTTGACCTTTCATGGTCTATTTTTTCTGGAAAATTGGTCCCAGTGTCAGATTTACACATTGTTGTTGACTGGACAGTACACTGGAATGACCTTTTTATTTTTTTATTTTATTTTAATCTTTTGGTCTTTTTCCGACTTTATTTGATGGGACAGTGTGAGATGTGGACAGGAAGCAAATTCGAAGAGAGATGGGGAGGGGTCGGCAGAGGACCCGGGCTGGGATTCGAACCCTGGTCAGTTGCATGGCAGGCGAGTGCCCTACCAGTTGGCCACGGCAGGGCCAGAGTTACCTTTTTAATGTCATTTTTTCTTGTTCTATAAATGTGTAATCACTGAGAGACGAAGAATTATTGACAGATAAGGACTTAATTGTCACATAGTATCGTATCTCAGCTGATACAGATCTTTACCATAAATCTGAAGACCTGTAAAAAATAACATGATTTTGAAGTTGAAGTATTTTGACTTTTTAGGCTAGTGTAATGTCTTCATGTCAGTCTGTGTCAAAGTCAAAGTCTCTGTGTGTGACCTCCCTCTCCATGACCTGCAGTGCCAAGAGTACTGAACAAGGATACAATTGCCTTTTTATTTTTTTATTTAGTGTTAATTTTTCCCTCCATGACTATTACCTGCGTTATATGTGTCTTGAAATGTCCATGTGGGCATTATGTGTATTTATGTAAGCTACTTGACACCTGAATTTCCCCCCGGGATCAATAAAGTTAACTCTACTCTACTCTACATGCATACAAAGTAAAGGATCCCGTGAATTTTTTTGTATACCATCGATATGCATGTATGTGTCTAAAGTATATTTCTTATGTGTGTGTGTATGTATGCCCGCGTGTGTGTGTGTGTGTGTGTGTATGCCCGTGTGTGTGTGTGTGTGTGTGTGTGTGTGTGTGTGTGTGTGACGGGGGCGAACGTGCGACCTTGTAAACTACATCGGTTCGGCAATGGGAGGCACTGTACGATATCTCTGGACTAAATGAGGCTTTGGGAGGGAGGTTTACCAACGTTCCTCGCCAACTCTGCTAGTTAGCCTCCGTTACATTCCCCCCCTTAAACCTCACTCCCATCCCGGGTCTAACGGCACCACTATGACGGAGGTCATCTTGCACTTGCTTGTCCCCCTCGAGCCGCGAACCTGCGACCTCGTCAACTACATCGGTTCGGAAATGGGAGGCACAGTACGATACCGCTGGACTAAAGGACCAGTGTCCCAGTCCAACGGCATCGACACTGTATGAGGCTTTGGGAGGGAGTTTTACGCCAAGTCTGCTAGTTAGCCTCCGCTACATGTATGTGAATAATTTGAATAGAACTGACCTGTAATAATGCTCTGTTTTCTACCATAGCAAGTGGGTGTGTGAGTGTGTGTGTGTGTCTGTCTGTGTGTGTGTGCGCGCACACCTGTTTGTGTGTCTGTGTGTGTGTGTGTCCGCGCACGTGCCTGTTTATGTGTGTGTATGTGTGTGTGTCTGTATGTGTGTGTGTGTGTGTGTGTGTGTGTGTGTGTGAGTAACAGTAGTATACTGGAGGCTGCCTGGTTGGATGGCTGGTGGGTCGGGCCGCTGCCGTGGCATTGCATGGATGGGTCAGGACGGGCAGGGAAGCCGACGGACAGAGGGGGACAAAGGGGTCACTTGTCCCGGGCCCAAGGAGAGAGGGGGGCCCAGAGTTGGATCGTTGTATGTATTGGGTTTGGGGCCCTTTCAGATGTCTTTGTCCCGGGCAAAGGTAGGGGGAGAGGGGGCCCAGAATTGGATCATCATTGAATTGTATGTATTGGGTTTGGGGCCCTTTCAGATGTCTTTGTCCCGGGCCCAGACAAAAGCTGTGAGCGGCCCTGGGGATGGGTCTCATCCTGGGGAGATGGGGCCCAGAATTGGATCATTACTACATTGTATGATGTATTGGGTTTGGGGCCCTTTCAGATGTCTTTGTCCCGGGCCCAGACAAAAGCTGTGAGCGGCCCTGGGGATGGGACTCATCCTGTTTGGCATGTGCTTTGACCGAAAATGGCAAAGCTGCCGCGCTCTTAAAGGGACTCCTCCAGCCAGCGTCTGATTGGACGCTGTATGTCAACACACACAGCCGGGCCCCGGCATGCATTCGCTCCCGGAGCACGAAGGAATGTCTAAGGACAACTCCTCAGACTCAAACTCACACTCACACGGCTGCTGCTGCTGCTACTGGCCACCCCTCCCCCTCCCCCTCTCCTCCGTCTGACCATTTTCTCTCTCTCTCTCTCTCTCTCTCTCTCTCTCTCTTTCTCTCTCTCTCAGACACAAACTCCTCAAACTTGCACTGCTGCTACTGCTGTTACTGACCACCCCTCCCCCTCCCACTCGCCTCCGTCTGACCCTTTTCTCTCTCTCTCTCTCTCTCTCTCTCTCTCTCTCTCTCTCTCTCTCTCTCAGACTCAAACTCGCACTGCTGCTGCTGACCACCTCTCCTCTCCCTCCTCTCTCTCTCTTGCTCTGTCTCTCTCTCTCACACTCCTTCTCATAAACATACAGTACAGTAATTCACACACACACACTCGCATGCATGCACACACACACACACACACACACACACACACACACACACACACACACACACACACACACACACACACACACACACACAGGCCCACCTCCGTCTGACTATTTCTCTGTCTGGGAAGGAGAGGTGAAGGACTAAATTCACCCTGTGGCCTTTCCTTTATGTGTTGGCAGAGGACGCGCTCAACTTCTTGGAAAACCGAAAAGCTTTTGGGTGCGAGATAAAAAGCGTCAACTTAAGGAAGAAGAAATCCGCACTCACAAACTGCGTCTCATTATTTATTTATATTACCACCATGTCCAAAAAGCAAACGCGTTTCGGCTAATAAGCCTTCATCAGTGTGTGGTAATTGTGATTTCTTCTTCCTTTCCTTTATCTTTTCTTCTTCCTTTCCTTTATGTGTTGGCACTGGAAACTATCTGATGTTGTGCGGTGTGTGCATACATTGCTCTTGTACCGTACATGAAAACCTTACATGATTGTTTGAGAGAGAGACTTTACTTTATTGTTCCACAATTTTGTATGGGGCTGTGTGTGTGTGTGTGTGTGTGTGTGTGTGTGTGTTCGTGCGTGCGTGCGCGCGCGCGCACACGTGCATGTGTCAGTGTCAAGAAAAGAGCAGATCATTCAAGGACTTGTTAAATTGTAGTATACAGACACTGCAACAGAAGTGCATTGGTGATGCCATGATTGCCAAAGTAGCATGTTAGATTCAAATGTGGTGATGTTAACAGGACTTCAAATTGACTGACACAAACTAACTCTAGAGACAAGATGCATTTAACACCCACCAACACCACAAGGCCTGCTTGCACCGATGTCTGACATGTGTATGGCTTATGCATATCCTTGCATGTGCTGTCTTGTGCAAGTGCCTCCAATGTTTGTTTGTTTGCCTGTTTGTCTTAATGCCGTCTTGGCCTGGACTCCTTAGAACAGGGGTACTCAATTAAAAGTCCCCGAGGGCCAGTTTTTCAAAATTCCTCCCAATAAAGGGCCGGGCCGGGCCGACACGACCAAAAAAAAAAATTGAAAATAAATAAATAAATAAAATAAAATAAAACATGATAAGTCCTTTGTAAGCACAATACACACGCACTCACACCCACAGCAGATATTTAGTTTCTAGTGACAGGATGGGAGAACATTTCTCTCATAAAGGGCCTGCATTGTGGGGTGAGGTGCCTGCCTTGCTCTCATTGCCACCCACCCTTCAGTATTTTTTTTTAAATGACATAAGATTATCTGTTAGCCTATATTTGCAGACTACGTTCATAAAGATTTATTTCTTAGTGAGAAAACCAATAAGCCTGAAGATAACACTTTTCAAACACATGTTGCTTATTATGACTCTGATTCTCATTATGCATGTGAGAGCTGCATAAACAGAGGCAATAATGGACCCAACAAAGAGGACACATAGATAGGAGAACACCAGGTTTTGAAAACAAGAAAATGGCACATTTGATGCCATGTTGATTAAATGCAAAAGCCAATAATAAATTGTCAAGTTGCTCATAACTTTGTTTGCAGTCTTATGAGGGTCTTTGCATTCCAAACGAACTATTTGGGGACTGTTTAAAAGTGTGAAAAGTTTATTAAGCAATTCGTTTTTAATAGGCTACCAATAGTTAGCTGCCAGCAGAGTTCAAACACAGTTTGCCTTCATTTGTGTTAGCAACTAGCTACAGCTACTGCTAAACCAATTCGAAGTCCTAACACACTGTTTGCAATCAAATGTGGACCATTACTTTCAAAAACGATGCATAGAGAACTTTGTGAATAATTTATTTACAGGCTCTGATACAGTCCTTCCCTTGTAGTCTACCTCACAACCTCTAACCTCTAATGCCAGCGTACTCGTAGGTGCTTGTGTCCGGAGCCTGCAGTGACCAAAGAAACTCAAGAGAAAGAACAATCTCATGGCGGGGAATGCATTGGCCACGCCACGGTGTAGTACGGGGGCGTTGCCTGAGGACACGAGTGGATGGAAAATTAACTCCCTTGCGCATGGTCATTGGTCATCCATCCACGATGGATGCCATTTTCGTACTCCGTAATTTGTGGCCAAGTAACGGCAGCTGTTGGTCAGCAGTAATTGCTGGGGGTAATTAAGGACAGCTGACAGATATTCACGCTGTCCTATGACCTGTTCCACAGTGAATAACATTTCCGTACTCCCCTCGCCATCATTTCCTACTACGCTGTTATGACGTGAGTAAGCCCTCTTGTCTCAAGCCTCTTTGGCAGTGACTGACACAAGAGGGAGACACTGCCTGAGGGGGCGGGGCACGGCACGCTTCTTCATTGCGTCTGTGGCGCGATTTCAAAATAAGAGCCGACAGCGCGATCGGACCAAAAAAAAAATTTTTTTTTTTTTTTTTTTAATTTTTCAAAATTATTCGAGAGCCAAAAATAGATGCCCCGCGAGCCACAAATGGCTCGCGAGCCGCTATTTGAGTATGGGGGCCCTAGAAGAAGAGGTGTCACACCTGAATGGGACCTTCCTGGTTAAATAGGGTTAAATAAGGTCAAATAACAATAATCTGACTGGAAATCTTTCTACTTCCATCAGGCCGCTCCCTAACCCCCAGACACAAGTCATAGCCCTCTACATAAGTTTCTCTCTGCTTCTATCACCACCTAGTGGTAGATTTTGATATTGTAATAATGAAGGGTTTATTTGCAAAACGGTGTATCTCCATTTTTTGACATTTGTATTTTATTTTTTGAAATGACTGTTCAGAGGTCCTGTCACCTATGTGTGAATTCTTACCATTCAACTATTTTGAGAACATTCTTATTTAACCTATATAAAATGCATTTGGCAATGTAATTCAATGGAATATCCAATACAAAAATGTCAATTTCCCAACATTCTACAAATTGGAGATACATCGTTTTGCAAATAAACCCTTCCTTTGTAAATGACTGGAATGACAATATGGGGGCAAAGCAGCATGCCCATTCAGAATGACAGAATGGGTGAGTTTGAGCCCCGAGTAACAAACTACTGCAGATCACCTCAGTTAATAATAGTACTAATAATAATAATTGTATTTGTATAGCACTGTATCATACAAGGCATGTAACTCAAAGTGCTTAACAAATGGGAAAAAAACATCATTGTTAGAGATGGATTTAAAAGGAGAGGTATAGAGGAGAGGCAGAAATAGCAGGAAGGCCGAGGAAGAAGAGATAGATAGAGATTGTAGAGTCATAAGGTCAACGTAGGTTAGGACCAGGATTCTTAGATGCGTAAGGTCCATAGTGGCTGGGCCTAGCATAAGTCATAGATAGTCACACAGAGATTGGGCGCTCAGACTGTGTTGTTACACAACACAAATATTATAAGATGAGGCTGCGTTGGAACAGGCTACTTGGCTTCCACTCCACTCAATTGTCAGCATGCCTCTCCTCTGTCCAGGACGACTGGGGATGTTGAAGGGAGTCTACGTCTGTTGTTGTGACAGAAGGGCATCGAACAGCAGATACTACGTAGCAGAAAACATAAGTAGACTTGTGTTCAGTAGAGACGGCAAGAATAAAGTCGAAAGTGGGTGTTGGTGTTATTATTGTTGTTGTGGTTGATGTTTGACATTTGAGCAATATGGTGCTAAATATGCTCAATTATGTGTTTTAATCTTGCACAAGGCTAAAAACTACCTTTCCCTGCAATGACTGAATTTAGTAATCAGTCCGATGACCCAGATTCAAAATGGCAATGAAGTGCACAGTCATCTTGTTGATTTGCTTCAGTGACAGGTTACAGATGGACATGCAAAAGTTGCTGCGCTAAAAAAATAACACCCCCTTGTCACCTCTTGTGTTCATGGCGTGGTCACACACCTGCACATTCAAATGAGAAATTAGAATTGAATACTAACATTCTCAAGACAACAGTCTAACTTCTGAACCAGTCAAGTCACAGAGACCTCAGGATTCCGAAGATCTCTCGAGAACCCATAGGTCTCATGTAAGTCAATGACTCTTAATTTTTATCCTATTCATCCTTTTGCTATTCTCTAACATCACATTACATTATATTACATTACATTACATTGCATTTGGCAGACGCTTATACACTTTGTAACCAAAGCGACTTTCAAAAGAGGACATAATCATAGCAAACATCGCTAGCAGATACAAAGTGCACATGAAATATACAGAACAACCAGTGCAGATGCAAAGAAGAGTTAGTTCTTTTTAATGTATTTATTTTTCATTTTTAGAGTACACACACACACACACACACACACACACACACACACACACACACACACACACACACACACACACACACACACACACACACACACACACACACACACACACACACACACACATCATGTCAAGAGTCTGGCCTGGGGCTAGGGCAGCTCAAACATTAGTCTAGTAGATACTCACGAAAGAGGAGAGTCTTTACTTGCTTCTTGAAGGCTGCAAGAGATGTGCTTAGTCTTGATGGCTAATTTGCAACCCCAGACCCCAATCAGGCTATCTATTCTGATACAATATCACATAATACATAAAGATATACAAATACATGTCATCGTATTACATGCTTCCTACATCATTAAAACAAAAGGAAAAACAATACATTGTTTTGTTTGTACCTATTTGTAGGAATATGATCGATTACTTAATTGGATTTTCTTCAATTAGCACAATGATCTAACCTTTTGTTTTGTCCAGACACCCCTGACAATTTGTCCCGACACCCATGGGACCATGAAGTACCCCAATGGCACAGACTTCTTCTGCCACGGCCAGTTGGCGGCTCCAGTGGCCTGGTGCGTGTTCTGTGTGGCCTGCGTGTTAGTGGGCCTGCCCGCGTGCGCCTGGCTCCTGTGGGTGCTCAAGAAACAAAGCAAGCGCTCCGCTTCCGGCTCCAGCTCCGGGTCCGGGTCCGGTTCTGGCAACATCTACCTGCTGAACCTCACGGTTCTGGACCTGCTCTTCGACCTGATCCTCATCCCGGTGCTGATCAACTACTTCTTCTTCCGCGACATGCTGGTATTTTTTGCACAGTCTCTATTTTGTATTTTTCAAAATATATATTAACCCGTTAAGACACAGCGTAATAAAATTGCTGTTACCAGAATGGCAATGACCAAGTCATAGTGCATTACTAAAGGCCCTGTGTTATGGTATAGCGGTGTAGTACTATGGTAGTTAACTTTTCAATGACTATTGCAGCGTGCCACTGGAGGTACGGCGTGCATTAAATATTAAATATTGGGGGGCGGGGGGAGAAGGGGCGACAGTGAAGTGGGACAGGAAATGAGTGGGAGAAAGAAAGAGAGACAGCTGAGGTTAGGGAAATGACCTCGGGTTGTAATCAAACCCGTGTCCCCTTCGACTGGGGCCTGTAGTCTCTACTTACATGACATCATAGAGGGGCCCACATGTGCAAAAGGTATTTTTTTTGAAAAACATACGGCCCTGCTGTGGCCTAGCGGTGGGGCACGGGTGTACTGTGCGGCCAACCCGGGTTCGATTCCTGGTCCGGGTCATTTGTAGACCCCCTCCCGTCTCTCTACCCATTCGCTTCTTGTCTGCCTCTCCTATAGCCTGAGAACTCCCATACTGCCTTTAGTTCTACACAATCGTTTCACCAATGATTAGGTCTGGTGTTAACCAGGCAACCTCTCATACGGTCCTGTCAGCAATTAAAAAAAGACCAAAAAATTAAAATAAAATAAAAAACGTACGTGTCCCTCATCATTTTAATACAAGTTAAGTGTAATGCAATGTCATTTGATGTGATGTTCCCTAAACTTGCAGCAGAGATTCTTTAAGTATAGAGATATGCCAATGTAATAGGTTGCTATGGGCACCTAACATGATCAGGTTCCGGTCTGCCTAAAGGGGCGTGTCATAATACTCCTAGCATTGAATAGAACAGTCCTTAGGTCTGCCTAGGTCTGCCTAAAGGGGGATTCCCCCCCCCCTCCCCCTTGCAATAATAGAACCCGGAAACAATGGGCCAATGGAACCTCTCTCTCTCTACTCTCTCTGCTTGCAGGTGTTCCTCTTGGGTCACTTCTTCTCTTGTGTCAGCCTGTTCGGCCGACCCCTATTCATGGCCTGCATTTGTGTGGACTGCTACATGGCCGTGGTTCACCCAGTCTTCTACATGAAGATCAGGGGTCGCGCCGGCACCTACCGCACAGTCCTCTCGGCCCTGATTTGGGTTTTGATGGTGGTCTTCGGCTATGTCATGGTCTGGGGCTCTCCAATTGCCACCATGTTGTCACTGATCATCTCCGCGCCTGTCATCGTCTTCTGCAACCTCTCCGTCCTCTGGGCTCTGAGGAAACCGGATCCATCCGGGAAAACTGAGGTGGAGTATTTTATTTTTCCATTTGCAAAAAAAAAAAAAAACATGCATCAAGGTGGTGTAGTGGCTTAACCCATTGACACCTAGGGCACCTGCAAAAAAGGGTGCTGAATGCCTGAGCCCTTTTTAATCAAAGCTGCCCTCAGCCTATAAGAACCTAAATATCTCAGCTTTTGAAGCACATAAAAATATGCACTAATTGCATTTAAACACTAAGACCCCCACCTTTCATTAGAATGTGTTCATTCTTCTCAAACAAACAGAATTTTAATAAAGTTGTCTCAAATCTCATGAGCCTGAATGTTGCGTAATGCAGCTCCAGGCGCCAGGTCCAATGTTGCGCAATGCAACATCAGGCATCAATGTGTTTAATAGTAGACTTTAGAATAACTACCCAAAAAAAGCTTTCTAAACACTTTATTAACATTTGATAATAATTAACATTTAACAAAGCATTTACAAATGTTGTAAATGAGGACCGTAATAACCAAACTACGACTGCACAGTGGAGTGGGAATCAACTTCTACTGTGTATTTTCTGTGGTTCCATGCCTTTTGGTCTTTTGAGAAGAAACTTCCAGGTCAACTACCACGTCTGCTGTGGTAACATAGTATTTCTTACTTATTTACAAACGTTTGTAAACGTTTTTTTTTTTTTTTAAATATATTTTTATGGGCTTTTATGCCTTTATTTGACAGGACAAGGGGAGGATCAGGAAATGACCCCGGCCGGACTCGAACCGGTGTCCACGTGGGTGGGCATGTAAGCCCAAATGCGGGAGGCTTAGCACGCTGCGCCACAGCGTCCCTTTGTAAACATCTTGTTAATAATTAGTTCATTATTTATACAGTGCTTATAAAGGTATTTACAGGTAGTTATTATTCTAAAGAGTTACCCTTAAATGTTATTTAGTTACATAGATACTCCACACTGTAAGACAGTATCTCTTTACTCTCTACCATATGTTGTATTATCCTGCAACCTTCAATGTCTGTGAAACTCCTACGGAAACTCCTACTGTGAAACGTAATTTCAATTCAGTCTATGCCCGGAACAGTACATGCCCAGAAATTCACTACGTTTACATGATGTTTTTAATTATGAATTAATAATTAATTAATAATTCCTTAGAGTTAATTTTGATCGTTCATTTAATTCCGAATCATGAAGTGTTTACATGATGTTTTCAAAGCGGAATTAGCCTTTATCTAGAATCAAAGTGAGTTCATTCCGAATTAAATGTCTCATGTAAACGTAGCAATTGACAACAGATCTGACATTGTCTACTCTTCAGGTCCACCCACAGAAGCAGAGGGCCATGCAGGTGGTGGTGAACAGCCTTTTGGTTACCTTGATTTCCTATCCGCCCACGCTGGTCGCTAACACGGTCTACGGCCTCGGACTGGATGGCTGGGACGGGACCGATCTGTTCTGCAAGCTGTTTCTTCCGTCCCTGATCGCTCCGAGTTCGGGCAGCACAATCATGCCGGTGCTCAACCTCAGCTACCTAGGCCACGGTCTGAAGTGCATCAAGGTGCTAGGGTGTGGTGTCGGTCAGGAGTGAATTTGTACACTCTCAGAAATAAAGGTACAGAAGGCAGTACCCTTGCGTCGCTCGGGTGATACCTCAAAAAAGAGGTGACAGATGCACATTGGCCGACATTGCAAGAAACTGAATGCACCTCTTTTTTGGGGTACCACCCAAGCGATGCAATGGTACTTCCTTTGAGGGTACTGCCACAGTGACGAGTTCTGTACCTTTATTTATTTTTCTTTTTTTTTGTAATTTACTTTTTATTGGGTTTTTTTGTCACAAATACATGGAACAAGACACACACTGAACAACCACAGGTGAACAGGGAGGACTACACAGACAGACACAGACTAACAAGGCTAAACACTGTACAGTATATGTGTATGAGAATGAGTGTAACTGTACACTTTTATACCACTGAATGTTAACATATCCCACAAAAAAGACAGAGAAAGAAGGGAAAAAAACAACAGAAAAAGTATGGCCTATGGCTTACTGTAGAATGTCTAAATAAGGCCCCCAAATTTTCACATAGACATCCTCCTTGTTTATCATTCTGTGGCACAGCTTCTCGTAAGAGGCAATCTTGGACATTTCGTTAAACCATTCCACCATGGACTGTACCTTTATTTCTGAGAGTGTACATTACATTACATTTCGCAGACACTTTTAGCTAAAGTGTCTTACAAGGTGGACATTCAAGCAAGTACAGAGTAAGGGGTCAGTGCAGAGTGCAGCAGTATACAAGCAATGTATAGGACAGATAGAGAGCATAAATGCAGTGGAGGACCCATGAAATGTAGTGCAGATTAGTACCCATGATTGGAGGTGAGTAGGGTTAGTTATGATATCCACAATTCAAACAGAAAATGTGTATATTTGTATGAATTTACATATAAAATGCATATACATTTGACACTGAAAAACAGAATGAAGAAGTATAAAGATATGAAGCATACAAAGAAACTAATTGCATCGTACATGGGATTGGGTTTATTGTGTGTTTGTGTAAAATAACAAAACTTAAATAAAGAAATGTAAAAAAACAATGTATTGTACACATTATATGTGAATATCATGTACAATTTGTTCTTCATTCTAGTTTCACCTAATAATTCAGTGTGACAAAAATCCAATAGGGACAGAGTAAATTATGCATGGCATATATATATATATATTAGTGGTGGGCCGTTATCGGCGTTAACGTGCTGCGATAATGTGAGACTCTTGTCGCGCGATAAAGAAAATATCGCACGTTAATCTATTATCAAAATATAGGTTTGGAGTTTGGGTATGCACGTCACCATAGCGTTTAATTGACAGACGCTTTTAGACTGCGCTCCAGTCGCTTCTCCTCTCTCCACCTGTTGTTTCAGCAGACCTACTAAATATGAAGTGTTTGCGTGCTGAAAACATTAATCCCTCTGCCGTGGTAGTTGTTGTTTGAGTGCTTTCTCATAAGTGGTAGACTAAAGAGACGTGATTGTTTGAGGTGAAGCATAGAGAGACATTATTGTGTGTGAGTAGGCTATACCAGCCCGACATAGCCTACATTTCCTCACGCATTGCATAGAATACATAAACAACTTCCAGAAATCTTGCCTGTGCTATAATTGCAAAACATTCCGTGTGATAGTCCTATGCATTATGAAGATTGTCAAACTGAAACTGTCAATATCTACTCTCGCTGAATGTTTGTGCTGCAATCGCGCACATTTGCGATTCAGTGAGATATTCTCATGTCCGACGGTAATAAACCTCGCGGTTGTCGCGCTTGACTTTTTTTTTTTTGCAAACTGAATTCATGTCGAGTTGTAACTCATCTGGCATTCTAACTCTGAGAACAACTGTCAAATCGCCGTGTGCCAGTGCTGTAGGTTCTAGATAGGCATATCCAGTAGCCTGGCTCTGCTGAGGGCTGCAGTGCCACAGACCTGGTTAATACAGGTCTGTGTGCAGTGCCTACTACGCGCAGAGCTCCTCCCTCTCTTAAAGGAGCCGCTGCTCCTTTTAACAGTCAGTGGCAGATTCTCTCTCTCTCTCTCTCTCTCTCTCTGCCCATTAGAAATGCTGAATTGTTGAGGTAATATTGTTTAAATAGCCTAAATGTTTGATAGATTTATCTGTATTTGCCTCTACAACTTATAGCGCTGTTCATTTTGAAATTTCAGTATCTTATAACTGTAAATGCTTCCTAACATATTGGACATTTTTTCATCTCCAAGTATCAACATGACCATTTTTTGAAGATGAGATGTATTTTGGAAAAAAAGATGAGCTCTGGTCTAATGTGCCATCTGTCTTAAGAAACCCCAAGGTTTTTTTCGGCATTATTTCGCTATCGTGCCTATTCTGAATGAGCCATTTTGATATAGATTAATCTAGATTAATCTAGATTAATTTGATAATTACAGTGAGATTAATCTAGATTAAAAAAAATTAATCTATGCCCACCCCTAATATATATATATATATATATATATATTTAATATAAATACTTCAACAAGGATTTGGGGCAGCCGTGGCCTAGTGGTTAGTCCGGACTCAGACTTGTCTTGGACTCGGACACTGGTCTTGCCAAATTAAGCTTTTGGACTCGACCGGGTCTGTCTTTATTTTATTTAGAACATTGGCTACCATAAATTCTAGAGTGGAGCTTGAAATCCAACAACATACAAGTTTGTCTTCACGTCCATGGCATATGGGTTACCTTCAAACATCCGCCTTCTTGATATTCATCCTTTTCATTGTTAACTCATTGGCTGCCAGCCATTTTCATAAAAGAGTACCTCGGAGTGCCAGCGATTTTTCAGCATTTTGGGTGTTTTTTGGAGGCTCACAGAAAATTGAGTTCTGTGTCTATGTCAACACCATACCTATCAAAACACAGATTAGACGCTCATCTGTCATCAGAAAAAAACGGTGTCTCTCTACCCCTTTCCGTTCTTTCATAATCATCTGTTGAAATTAAGTGGAATTCGCCAAAATGCTGCTTTCTAGCCAAAAAGCTGAGAAAACGCCATTTGAAGTAGAACTATAACTGCAAACGTTTTTGCCCGTAATGGCATCGTCCTAACAACTCCAAACCTATCAGCTGCTATTACACAGTCTTCTGTCATTTGTAGCCTGAACAAAAAGATCATTTGTATGACCTTTTCAACCTAATATTCTGAAATATAACGGGGGGACTCGAAAACAAGGGTGTTTTGGTTTAGTTGCTGGCGCGCAGCATGGATCATGACAGCAGTTGCCCCTAACTCCGGTAACTCCCTACCTCTCCCTCTCCCTCTCTCTCTCCCCTCGTTGGAGAACGAATCACAGCTGGTTTATTTCCTCCAGAAATAGTACCGTGTTGTGTCTTGTGGGGAGGGAGGCAGGTAGGCAGGCAGTACCGCTTAGCGTAGCTTACTGCAGCTTCTTTGGCAGAGCGGACAATTTGCAGATTGATGATTACTGTCATCATGGTTCTGCTATAGTGATCTTGTCATATATTGTTCAATGAATTTTCTTTTGATAAAGTACTGATCACACATCCAACATTTCACAAGCCGATTGGAGTGGTGAATGCTAGCTGGTCTGAGGCTAAGTGCAATGCTTTCTAATGTGAGCTGAATGCATCTGACCAGACACAAAGGCTACTCTGTTCCAAGAATCTGCAACCCCCCTGTCTTTTTTGATGATACAGTAAGCTGATCATACTATACAGATCCATAAAAATAACTGTGGATTGAGTAAAAAATAGTTGACTTACCAAGGCTCCTTTATTTAGGCTTAGTTGTAAGTTGTTAGCGATTTCGTGCTAGCTAGCTAGCTAGCTAGCGTAGCAAACTTTATACCCAAGTTACCTCAGTTGGGACACATCACCACTAGTCCCGTGCATTCTCCTGTTAGATGATATTTTGTAAGCAACATCCTGATGTTGTGTAGGCTGATCACATTATCCAAAATGAAAGGTTGTCACACAGATCATCTCATGGTGTATTTTGGGCAAGTTAGCTACAATGCCTTCTAGCTAGATAGCAACAGGGGATTGTATTTTGGTCATGAGAGGAAGGTTTTTTTTTGGTCAGGCTCTGACACTAAAATCAGTAGCCTACCTGTGTTAAAATCAGAGGGCAAGAAAGTAGACTACTGTCACAGGTGCTTTACTTTCAAAAATGATTTTGCTATGCTACTTTTGAGATTATATTATAATAGTAAAAAAGGGGTGTTTTTGTCTTGACATTTCATCTTGCTCTGAGCTAAAGCCCTGCCTTGACTGTTCCTAAGGACACTTCTGCCACCTACAGGAACAGTTAGAAAATGCCTAGAGGCTTGAAATTCATACAGAAGATAGGTCAGACCGTCCTCGAGGCCTGGCTGTAAAAAAACGCAATTGTCGGCGAACGACGTCGAAGGTAGGGGGCGTCACTATTTGAAATGACGTCATTCGACGGCCAAGGCAGCCAATGAGTTAAACACTGACCGACATGTGACTCGGACTTGACTTGGACTTGAATCTTTTTGGACTCGGTCTTGTCTTGGACTCGAACCTCTTTGGACTCAGCTAAAGAACATGCAAAAAATGTTTACTGCTGAGGCAATGTAAAATTCTTCTATGTTCTTTATCCATTTTTTATGGGTTTGTTGTTCTATGTTGGATGAACTTTGTGTGACATTTGTAAGGATACTCTATGACGGACTGTTGTTATATACAGCTTTTGCAGTTGCAAAAGTTTTATAGCATATTTGATGCTACAAAAATTGACCCAAAAAATGTATGTTTATTTTCACTGTCAAATAAATTTCTTGTAGATTGCATAGGAAACTTGTTAATACATTATGATTTTAATACATCCTTTCCATGTGGGAACATTATAGCTGCTTTCCATGATGCATGGAAATACGTGACTGTTTTGCATAGGCTATAAATTATATTAATCCAACTCCCTTGTCAAATTAGGTATACATTTTAAGTACACATTTCCGTGTCACAGTTGGACAGTTGACTGAGGCAACGATACCAGTTCAGATTAGATGACCCTGATTTTGTAGGCTGAGACAGGTAAGAAACCTAAATAAGATTTTCATTACAAAAATATTGTCATTGTTTGTGTGTGCGCATGAGCATGCTGCCACGTGTGCGTGTGTGTGTGTGTTTTGTTGTATTTAAGGGCGTTTTCACACCTTCTTCCCTATAAGTGAACCAAACTCAAAAAAGTAAACTGACAGCAAAAGGACTCAGTTCTGTTTTTGTTCATATTGTCTTTCTTTTTTGAAGCCAATTGGTGACAATTTTGGTCCCCTCTAGCAAATTCTTTCTCTGCACTTTATGCCATTTGGACTAGTGAATCACATTGAAGTACACACACTAGTCCGTAGCAGTGGACTGCCTGCTGAGCGGCGCCAGGAGAGCAGTGTGGGGGTTAGGTGCCTTGCTCAAGGGCACTTCAGCCGTGGTCCGGTCGGGCATTGAACCAGGAACCCTTGGGTTGCCTAGACATGGCTGAGTGTATTATGAGAGGAACCGACTGCTCTTTCTGGTCCGGTTGGTTAGGGCTTTATGGTATGTCAGTCCTCTTTTTGATCACACCCTGTCCTCTACACCAGGGATCCTTAACCTTTTTGACGTCGAGGCCCAGTGCACAGTGTCCCGGGGCCCATAGTCCCGGGGCCCATACCCATGTATAAACTATTATATTATATTATATTAGGCTATATTATAATTACATATTATATTATATTATATTATATTATATTATATTATGATAATATAATATAGGCTTATAATATTGATATAAATTATAAATAAATAGAGTAGAGTAGAGTAACATTTATTGATCCCGAAGGAAATTTATAAAATGTTATAATAGGTTATTAGTGAAGTATTTTTTTTCCCTCAAGGAATAGCCCTATATTAATTAATGCTAATGTTAATCTCATTTAATCTCACTTATCAAATCCACTCACAGTTTAGCAAGTCAGAGTCATTCAAACATTTGAATGCCTCTCTGACAGCTCAAAGTTTGCGTGACAGCTAGACTGGGCTACTTCTCAGTGACTAGACCCAGGGATGACCAGAGCACACAGCATACCTTGACTCTGAAGAAGATGCGTCAAAAGGTCAGTCACTTTGTGCACCAAAAAAATGAAAAACCTCGAATAGTATGTTGTGTGCTCCGGTCATCCCTGGGTCTAGTCACTGAGAAGTAGCTCAGTCTTTCTTCATTCTACGGTCTGGACTGTGAGCACCACGGGCTGAAGCGCAAGACATCCTTCCTCTTTGCATGACAGCTCTTGACTTGCGCTTTCTAATGAATCTGATGACTGTAAATTCAAGACGCTTTTCTATACAAGTGGAAACGCAGCGCGGGAACAACAGAAATTCCAGAGCCGAACGGAAAACTTTCCAGTATCACGCAAAATTCGTGAAAGGCCTGTCAAGTTGGGGACACTTGGAGAAGTATAAGGGATAAAGATTCAGTAACTAGAATTATTTTGAGTAGCCTAACCGTGTATCTCTAACTAGTGAAACGTGAGGATATTAGGACAGAGAAGTTGTCACCAAATCAGCTGGTAACCATAACCGGTTGGTAATTTCTCTTTTTTCAAATAGCCCACTGCAAAGGGTGTTACCATCACAGGCTGTGTTACTGCCATGTTCTTAATGAATCTCCCCCCAACAACAAAAACGCAGGGTGCGGTCATTGCGTTATGACAGAGTTGCGTTTGAGGGAAAAGACGCACACTAGTCTATTTGATAAGCGGTCCCGCGGCCCAATGGTGCGAAACTGAAAGTTGACTGCGGCCCTTGAGGTTGTGAGCGCGGCCCAACTTTGGGCCGCAGCCCTATGGTTAAGAATCCCTGTTCTAGAGCTTTCCTCTAGTGATTACACTTATCAACCACGCCCTGATGAAGGCCAGACGGCTGAAACCTGTCAGCGTTTTTAACATGTTTACATGTAAAATAAAAGGTTTTTAATACTTCAATTACCTTAACTCAAAGGAGAGTGCTTTGGATTAAAAAGATTATCATTGTCATGTTCTTAAATTCCTTGATGAGTAACCGTTCATTACATGTGACAGTGCTATTGTAAATGTGGAACAATTAATTTTACTAAACAGTTTGCAATTTTAGGTGGGTATACTGAAATCCCCCATTTTTTCTGGTGGGTATACCGCCTATACCTGTGTTCTACATAGACTACACCATTGCAAACCGTACTGAGACCCCGTCAATAAAGGTCCCTGTACGGTTGACTTTCGGAGGGTCTGGGAACACTTTAGAGCATTCACCTATTGTTGCGCAGAAAATGCTGAGTCATGCTTGGCTTAAAGGAACCAAGTGTGAAAACAACCTTACCGGGCGAATAGACCCAAGCGTGACATAGAATCGCTTCTGTACAGCAAGAGCGATACGAGCGATTGAAGCGACTAGAGCATGTCCGTTACAAGTAGAAGCCAAAGCATTCCAACATTCCCATTGGCTATGGTCACTGACCTCTGTACAATCATTGGCTGTCGCGGCTGGTCGCCGAACCACGTCATAGCTCATTAGCATAACATAGCCAGGAGTTCAACTACAAACTGTCGCTCTCGTCGCGCAAATCGCCTCTTGTCTCCACAATCGCTCTTGTCGCGCGACAATACACAGTCAATTACTTGTCTCGCTCGCCTCACTCTTGTCGCGCTTGGTCTATTCGCCCGGTTATACTTTATGTATGCATGTGCATTTTGGTGTACTTTGTGTTTAGTGTGCATGTAATATTGCATGTAATTAAGATATGCTTATACTTTACATTCCATCCCATCCAGAAAAGTTGTCAAACCATGGCGTCCACTGCTTTATTTGCCAATGCTACCACCATGATGAACATAACTGAAGGATTTGACCCCTTTTGTGTCAAGCTGTTTGTGGGTCCTCTGATCTGGGCTGTCTTCAATGTCATCTGTGCATGTGTGGGTGTGCCTGCCAGTGTGTGGCTCCTGTGGGTGCTCATTCAGAGACAGCGCAGTAGTAGCACTGGTTCATCCAACAACGTCTACATGCTCAACATCAGCGTCATGGACCTGATCTACAACGGTTTCAAACTTCCAGCTACAGTGAACCACCTGGTCTGGCATGACTTCAATGTTTTTGTCATTGGCTCCTTCCTTGAAGGGCTGAACTTTACTGGACGTCCTCTGTTAATGGCCTGTAGCTGTGTGGACTGCTACTTGGCTGTGGTTCACCCCATTAGGTACATGAAGATAAGCAAGTCCAGATACAGAGAAGTTGTTAGTGCTCAAGTATGGGTGTTCACTCTGGTGTATGGAAGTCAATTCAGGATGTTTGGCCTCTGGGCAATCCCGCGCGTCATTCCGATCTTCGTCATCGCCTTCTGTGACGTCTTCATCTTCCACGATCTGAGGAAGCCGGATCCTTCCGGAAGGAGCGACATCCACCCACAGAAGCAGAGGGCCCTGCAGACCATCATCAACAGCTTCATCATGACCGTGCTGTCCTACCTCCCCTCAGCCATCATGTACGTGTGCGCACCATTCGTGGACCAGACACAGCTATTGTGCAACTTCCTGTTTCCTGTCAGCACCATCTCCGGTCTCAGCAGCACCCTCCTGCCCATGCTCTACCTGGGGAACTTGGGCAAGCTGGCAGACTTCAGGAGGTGGTTTAGTTGTAGCAGAGACGAGTAGATCGATCGATCGATAGACATTTTTCATCAAAGGGAAATTCGATTTCACTGCCATTGTAACTTGTTACAGCCAACATGAAGAGAGAAAGAACACAACCCAATTCGCAATATATGCACACAAGGACAACATAAGGGCAACAAGCACCAGGCATGCACAGTCAAACACAAATACCGTTAGACAACATAAAAGCACATACTCACACATACACACTCAAACACAAATACTGTCAGACAATATAAGCACATAATATACAAGCTATACAACCACACCAACAGTCACATAGGTAGATGACGTGACGTGAACATTTTGCTGTCACAGGCTCTTAAAATTAAGTAAATTCATGCTTTCGAAATTGTCAATGTTTTAAATGATCAAACTAGTGTCCATGTTGTGAAAAAGTAATGTGTAATAAAACCAGAGTTTAAATAAGTATACTTAATTTTGAGTCAAATGTCACATTTGTCCTATGGTGTGATTGTCACAAGCCTGGTTCTCCATGTTATAACATGTTTAAATACATAATCAAAGCTCAGCCATTTCTTTAAACAATCCTGGCATGTTTTTCAAGGTGTCTATTTTGACAAGTGGCAATGTTTAATTTTTTCCCCGTTTTTCTGAGACCATATGGACTTATGAAACTTTGTCACAGAAAACAATATCCTGTGGTGTGACATCACATTTTTGGGTAATTCTGTGGATAATTATCTATTGTTGAAGCTCCAGCTGTACTTAAATTGTGACTTCAGACCCTTAAGAAGCCAATGGCAAGGGTGGATTTTAGTTTTTTCTCTCAGAGTTCTTCAATCAATCAATTACGTTTTGCTACCACAAGATGTATTAGTTTTGTAGTCCTTTGGTGTGACAGCCATAAAATACATTTTGACAATACTGTATATTTTTTATATTTTTTTCTTATGTTGATGTATGCAAATGCATCTTACTAAAGGTGAAATTGTATTTCAGTTGGCAACGACATGGCTTTAAATTAACTCAAAAGCTCAAAAGTCCTATGGTGTGATGGTAAAAGTCCTATGGTGTGACACTTTGGAGTATCACACCAAAGGACAAACAGGTCACACCAAAGGACAAGATATCTGAGAAATAGCTTTTAAAACAACTGGTAGTACATTTTTTTGTTTTGTTTTGTTGTTTGACTAGATAGCCTACATATTGTGTATTCAAATTACTTATTCCTTTATTGGCCATTGGAATTTATACTTTGATGCATTGTTGATGAATATTTGCTGTTGATTTTAGATACTGTCAAAGGATATAAAATGTCATTAATGGTGCTTTGAAACCATAGAATATAACGGTAACAGTGAAGGAAAGATGAGTGAGAGAGTATAGAGAAGTATAGATGAATAAACTATGCTGCGGAGCGCTCAATATATAGCATAATTGTGCTTCCCAGCTTGAGATACCAAACAGGCACTGGCCACTACAGGTTCAATGGTGTCACAGTCATGGGCGCAGATAGCTTTTAAAAACTGGGGGGGACATTTTCACAACAAACCGTCCGTGGGGGGGGGTGGGGGGTGGGGGGGTGTTATTAGGCTATTATAATACCCTGATTATAATACACTTTTTTTTAGTCGCCTATTCATCTTCCGCTAAATAATTGTATTTGCTTTAGTAGCCTATGTCTACTACATTAAAAAAATAAATCTTGATTAAAAAAATTAAAACATCACAAATGTTTAAACCGCTCCAGCTTCCTACTCAGAATGTGCACGAGTCTCCCACCAAGACCCCGCCCCAGTGCGCGCTTCTAAACACCTCTCCCATCCCATCAGCAAGCGCTACTTTCCCAACCAATTCAAACTTTAAACAGGACAACTGTCAACAAATTTCACGTTGTATTAATGTAGGCCTACAGCAGACTATGCAACAGTGTGTGATTTAGTCTCGCAGTGGTTTTGCTTTTGCATGCAAACAAAACTTTGGGGCGTGTGATTGATATATTGGTAGGCTAAGCAAGAAACTGGGTAACCAAGTCAAACTAGGCTATGGTCTCCTCCAGATTAGACATTTTTTGATAAAAGCGACTTAAATTGTGATTCTTGAGCTCTTCAGACAACCTCTCTGCCACAAGGCTACTCGTCATTTTTCTACCACGCTGCGTGTCATTTTGTAGGCCTATCCTTCAGTTCACTCCACCACTTAATGCAATCCACACGTTTGCGTTGTAATACCGCCGTTTAACAACAATCCACAGTAAATGCATCCAACAGAATGACACCACTGCAATCATCTTTCCAAAAATCCGTAAAAAAGACATTAAGTCCGATGTTCACAGCATAGGCCTATACTACTACAAAACAAGAGACCGATACGACAGCTACTTGCGTTGGCTTTGATTGACAGCTGGCATGGCATGGCCCTACAAAGCTGTCTTTTCACTCGAAAACAGGTCCACGACAGAGACAAAAAACTCTTCTGAACTATTAACATCTGTTAACTTCAGCAACTACAAACAGCGTCACAGCGGATATGAACACATAGTGACCTTACCTTAAAACGTCTTGAAAGCAGCTAAATCCCAATTTTTAATCCATGCGTTCCACCACCATCCACATCACAGTTAGCAAGAAAGGGACTGTTTTCGACATTAACTTTAATAACAAAAGCAACTGGTCTGAGCCACAAATATAATGTAAATATGACGCCTGCTCTTCTCCACTTCCTGAATCTAGCCCTGTCAAAAGCCAATCACCGTGAGAAGCAAAAAGCTTATGGCGCTTCAAATCTGGGACTTCAGTGGCTGTTAGCCAATGAAAAAATAGATTTACTGCAACTTCAATGCATTTGCTTAATTCTGCAATACCTCACCACACCATCGCAAGCATAGAGATTCTATGTCGCTACCTGGTGTCACTGTTGAGTCAGCTGACACAGTGAGCTGACAGAGCCGTTTATAGAGTGTAATGCCGTTTTTTGCCACATATGAAAGTGAATGGTCCAGGGAGGCGCTATTTCGCACATAGCAAAATGCAAAGGCAGAAATCAGATATTTTCTCCATAAAAGTGAGGGGGACGGGTCCACGTGAATGAAAATCTGGGTACGTCATGTCCCCCCCGTCCCCCCGCTATCTGCGCCCATGGTGACAGTCATAGCATACCCACAAAGAGGGTGAGGTGTGATGGTCATGCCAAGTTCACACTTCAGCATGAGTCTTATGAGCTCTGCAGGTTACATGTAATGACCTCATGGTTGTCATTAAGTGTTACGATAGGCTGATAATCTATGACTCAAAGACTTAAAAGTGTAAAGTGTAGGTCCATATTGACTACAACATTGCGTTATGATCAAAAGACAAAATAATCATGTTGATACATTTGTTTCTGGCTCAGTTTTGCATTTCTGTCCTTTAGCGTGACATGAATGTCCTACGGTGTGACATTTTTTAAACGCTCAAATATTTGTTTGAGCGTAACAATATGTTTGATAAACACTTAATATTGCATTAGGGAAGAACAAATTATCATCCCTGAAATGTTAGTATACATTCGGACAATTTTGAACATTTAAAAAGAAAGATATCCCTGTATTTCCTTGAAGGTTTCTAATAAGCTCACCTCTAATGGGAAAAAATACTTAAATGGTAATTTCTCATTTAATTTACACTTTTAAAAAATGCAATAAATATGGAGAGTGTAACAATGTTCATAAAACTCCATCAAGCCATTTCTACATTACTTAATATATATATTTCTTATTCTTAACGTCACACCAAAGGACATATTTTCAGAAAATTGCTTTATCAACGTAAATAAATACTCAATGAATAGACCAACATTGTGACCACTTAGATGTTTTTGAAAGATTAATTGCTGCACTACGTAGACATATACTTTTTTCCCTCATAAACAATGTTTTGTGAAAAAAATGTTTTTTGCAGCCTATCTGTCATCTACCCACATACCATATGCAGTATACACTATTGGGAGGGACCATACAGGTTTAGGAAGTAAACCACACGAAAAGTGATTGGACTAGGACCATGTATACACGTATACAAGGATACATTACTCGGCTAGGAATATATAGTCTGCTTGCTTGCTGAGACTGTAGATTGATCACACATTGTAATCAAATTAAAGTTTCCTATAGCTCTGAGGTTAGACAGAGTTAGGGCAGGCTGTTACCTTTCAACTTTATTTTGTGTGTGTTTTACCATTTGTGTGTGTTATGGATTGTAGTAGTTGTTACATATGTGAAGGATCACCTGAGGTGGCAGCTGTGGTGTAGGCCTACTGGTTAAGGCTAGCTTTGCAGGTTCAATTCCCACCCTTACCAATCCCTTCCTACCTCCTTGGCTGAAGTGCCCTTGAGCAAGGCACCTAACCACACATTGCTCCAGGGACTGTAACCAATGCCCTGTATGTAATAGTCCATCTGTAAGTCTCTCTGTATAAAACCGTAATCTCCAGTAAGTGTAATGTAATGACATGTAATGTAACGGATCATATAACTTTGGATATTAATTTCAGTTTGCTGTATCTTGTATTAAAAGTGTTGTTAGTGTTAGAGATAATCCTTGCGCAAAACTAAATAAATCTTGCATAACCAAGTCCAGGCAGTTTCATGTGTCCATCTGATTTATTTTGATCAGCGTGGCCTTTGCAAAAATTGAGCAAATCATCCAAATACTGCAATTCATTAGCCTGATTATCATCGAATTTCAAATCTCTTCGAGACTTGGTCTGACCAAGGGCATAACAATTAACATTTCCCAAACGGCCTGCCTCCCTTGGTTTGCTAATGGTTGTTTGCTTCCGGACAAAGTGGGAGGAGTTCCCAATTTTTCGGGAGCACAGAAAGTAGGCCTACTTGCATTGCTCTTGACCTGACTAGTAGCAACACTGAAGGTGTTGCGTCACTAGGACTGCACGGCCTGGCTAGCAATTCATGGTATTTGGTAGGACTTCTGTAGCACGACCTCCCAAACTTAACAGCTCAACATTGCACTTTTTTCTCCTGCCTATAAAAAATAAATAGGCTACAATGGGTAAAGCCTCACACTCTCCTCTGCTTTCTGCACATAGTCCACAGGTATGAATATTCACTTCGGGCGTTTCACTGAATATTCATGCTTAATTATGGGTGTGTCTTGAGGTACACACATGTGCCACAACTTTAGAGTGATTTACAACGTATCATGCATACTGTTTTATAAATCTGAACATTTTTGTACGCAGATCTTGAGTTTCACGCGCATGCATCATCTGGCGGAATCCCTCCACTAAGTATTACAAATGTCATCCTTGGAGTTTTTGTCTTCTTCCACTGACTAGTTAGTTTTAGGGTTGTTTAGCTTATTACTACCCCGGGCGGGATCATTGTCTTCTTCATTATTATATACAGTATAAGGGAGATTGTTTATTCCTGCAATGGCCTTGGCTAGGCCATTCGTTGCCCCTGAGGCATGGAAATTATAGGTTGGGCTCCTACTTTCATCAAAGATCTACTGTATCTAAACTTTTTGTGTGTTTGCATTTGTGTGCATCAAGTAAAGGGAATGATTGATTGAATTGTTTATTTTAATATATCAATTTTTGAGGGGAGGTCATGAACTACAGATAATATTGAAGAGAATGTGCCAATTTTGACTGTGTCTGTGTCTGCCCTGTAATGTAGGAAAATGAATGCAGTTTGTCATAATGACAGTGAAGATATTTCTGACCAAAAAATCAGACCACAAAACAATCTCAGTTGTAAATAACAATCTCAAGAGACTCCCATTAATTTAATACATACACCCTGAATTTCCCCCTGGGGATCAATAAAGTTACTCTACTCTACTCTACTCTACACAAAAACACACAAGCAAATAAATCAATGAGCAGGTCAATATACATACTTGACACTCTGTTCTGGTTATATACTGTGCAAGAATGCAAGAACAATGTCTTGTGATTAGGCAAGGAATGTTTATTTAAGAGTCTTTGCTGTGTGTAAGTTAATAAATGTAGTTTTGAAAAACAATATTACCCATGTACTGTATCCACCTTATTAAACGTGATTGCAAGGGTGGTGCCATTGCTGCCACCACAGTATTTCTGGTTGTATTGGAGGGTAATTCTTGCTAGGTCTTCAGCAAGATAGCTATTGGTATTCAGCCTAAGCAGTGGTGTAGTCTAGCCTATGTAGAGCGCAGGTATACGGAGTATACCCACTTAAAAACTTCAGGGATGTCAGTATACCCACTTAGAATTGATTGATCCATTATGTAGAATAACACAAATACAGGGTTGGGGAGTAACGGATTACATGTAACGGCGTTACGGTAAAAGAATACAAAATCAATGTAATTGTAATCCGTTACATTACAAGCAAAAAAATATGTATTCAGATTACAGTTACATTCAGTGGGAATGGGGATTACTTAACAGGATTACAATTCTTGCGAAATTGCGTCTTTGGTCCCTTTTATTTATTTAATTATTATATTAACTGTTTTATTTATTCATTTATTGTTATGCCGCGGCTTGTATGTTGTGATTTTTGGTTTTTCGCCGGAATCATCACCTGTTACGTAATGACGACAGTGACAGTAGCATTCCTGACCGACCTACGTTCTCTCAGCCTTGCTTCCCTTCCCTGCTGGTGGGAGTGTTCAATAGTTCGTTGTCGTTGCATCAATCACTCAGTCAAAGAAGTACAGAGCAGTCGTGAGCAATGGAGAAAAATGCATTTACCCGGTGGAAATAATAAGTATTTTGGAGGAAAAGTAATCCAAAAGTAATCCGTTACATTACTTAAATATTGAAGTAATGGGATTACATTACTGAAAACATTTTTGAAAAAGTAACTTGTAACTTTACCGGATTACATTTAAAAAGTAACTTCCCCAACCCTGCACAAATATAAACAGTGTACCCACTTCAAAAATGCTCAAATATACAGTATACCCACCATAAAAGAGTAGACTAGCCTATACCACTGAGCCTAAGCTAGCATCCGTTGCCCCTTAGCTTACGTGCTAAAGCTCCAGCAGTTATTATTACATTACATTGCACTTAGCTGACGCTTTTGTATCCAAAGCGACTTACAGTTGTTTTAGATGCAGGGTATTGGTTACAGCAGTGTTTCTCAACCTTTTTTCAGGCTAGGCACTCTTTCAATTCATGAAAAATGTCAAGGCACCCCAAACCAACAAGCCGTAACATGGCATCGCATCCGATACCACACAAGCTTAGAAAAGTAACACATTTGGAGATGTCACACAACCTACGTTCAAAGTTGCAACTTACTGGGGCGACCTAAATTTACTTCATTGTGCTTAAATGTATGAACGATTCCACTGAATAAACATTAATTCATTAATTTAAACAAATATGTATTATATTACATAATTTATTTATCAGCCACGTTTTTGCGGCACCCCAGGGTGCCCTGATTGAGAAACACTGGGTTACAGACCCTGAAGTAATGTGGTGTTAGGTGCCTTGCTCAAGGACACGTCAGCCATGGATGAAGGTTCTGGTAAGGGTGGGATTTGAACCTGCATTGCAACCTTCTAAAGGACAGCTCTCTAACCACTGAGCCATGGCTGCCCCCATTTTACAACTGACGGCTGCCTTACTCATCACTCATTCACAATTCCAATTTAATAGTCTCTGCAGTTAATTATTGTTTTGTTCCCAGATAACATTTAAGTGCAATAAAGCTTTCTGCCTCCAATTTTTTGTCAAATACTGTCTAAAGGGTAACTAGAAAGAGTATTCAAATCAAGGATCTGCTGCACTATCACCAAGTTATGTCTACATGGGTCTGCAGTGAGCAGTGGAAAAAATGTAAATGTGCATCTAGGGCATCCATAGATGTCAAACACATAGCCATTCAAATGAAATGACTTTTTCCAGTCCATTTATTCTGCTAGCAAAGGGGGACACCACAGACTGACAGCTTGTAATTACAGGTAAGGACATCTGTCATTTACAAAGATTGTGAATTGTTCAACAACACATATTGCATTTTCAAGATAGGACATGTCATGTGTTTAACAGACTAACTAGTTTTGGACAGATGTGAACAAATATTTTTGGATGAATGCAAATCGTGTTAGTTTGATTTGTTATGTGCACAAATCAATATGGGAGAGGAGCTGAACAATCTTGGTGCCATGACATTGCCAATTTTTGCATTTGTGTGCATCAAGTAAAGGGAATGATTGATTGAATTGTTTATTTTAATATATCAATTTTTGAGGGGAGGTCATGAACTACAGATAATATTGAAGAGAATGTGACAGTTTTGATTGTGTCTGTGTCTGCCCTGTAATGTAGGAAAATGAATGCAGTTTGTCATAATGACAGTGAAGATATTTCTGACCAAAAAATCAGACCTCAAAACAATCTCAGTTGTAAATAATAATCTCAAGAGACTCGTATTAATACATAAACAAAAACACACAAGCAAATAAATCAATGAGCAGGTAAATATGAATACATACTTGACACTCTGTTCTAGTTATATACTGTGCAAGAAGTTTATTTGAGAGGATCTGCTGCACTATCACCAAGTTATGTCTACATGGGTCTGCAGTGAGCAGTGGAAAAAATGTAAATGTGCATCTAGGGCATCCATAGATGTCAAACACATAGCCATTCAAATGAAATGTCTCTCCAGGGAAACAGGTGTGCTCAATTACTTTTTCCAGTCCATTTATTCTGCTAGCAAAGGGGGACACCACAGACTGACAGCTTGTAATTACAGGTAAGGACATCTGTCATTTACAAAGATTGTGAATTGTTCAACAACACATATTGCATTTTCAAGATAGGACATGTCATGTGTTTAACAGACTAACTAGTTTTGGACAGATGTGAACAAATATTTTTGGATGAATGCAAATCGTGTTAGTTTGATTTGTTATGTGCACAAATCAATATGGGAGAGGAGCTGAACAATCTTGGTGCCATGACATTGCCAATGATAACAGGCGATTTCAGAGACTGATTTGACCAAGAACTATATTCTCGAGCTGGCGTAACAATCAATCGTAGGGAGTGTAGCGAATCTGTAGTGAGGCAACGGCCGAGCAATCAGTCTGAGAAATCACCTTGTTACATTTGTTGTTAATGTTAAAGCACTTTTCAACTTCAGAAGAGATGAAATTGTTAAAATGTTGCATATCCTCCAGAATGTTTAAGTGTGGTGTTGCAGGGTGTTTGCCAAGAGGACTGGAAGGATTCCAGCTATTGGGTCAATGATGTTTTAGTACTAGCAGCTGTCAGGGTGGTGCAACCACAGCCAATGCCACTATGGGGCACCTAAGTCACACCCTCTACTTCCTGGTTCATGGGGCAGAGGGAGTCAAAAATGATTACTGGGCTTGAAAATGAGTGATTTTTGGATTTGTGGTGCATAGGTGGAGGTCCACGGTTTGGATTGGTGTCAAAAAAACACTCATTTTCAAGCCCAGTAATTATTTTTTGACTGCCTCTGCCCCATGAACCAGGAAGTAGAGGGCGTGACTTAGGTGCCCCATTGCATGGATTAAATCGAGTGTTGCCAGATGTGTCTGATCAAATCCCGCCCGAAAGGTTCTCAAAAACCGCCTGGAGCCGTTAAATTCCGCCCAGATTAAACAAATTGCATTGATTTCTAAGGGCATAAAACTGCAGAGAAAAATTGCCAAATGGCAGATTTTCTCCATTTTTACCCGCAGACGGTTTTCCCAAGTAGCCTCTGGCAACACTGATTAAATCTCTATCTATACATTTTCACTTGATTATCTAAGAAGCATATTCATAGCTTGTACGTTAATTGCCAATTACTTATTAACTAGTGATCTTTTGCTGTGGTTGTACCATCTGATGTCTGCTACTAGAATACAAGGTTAAAACTTATTTATTTAACCTGAGGAGAGATGGAAAATGAGCTCATTTCCAAAATGGGACAGTATCGCTTTTAGTGCCATCCCATTCCTAACCCACAGAGTTCAAGAATGATCTCTGTCCACCTATTGCCGATAATACAGATTCAGGATAGCCTACTTAAACAATTAAATTCCATGTGGGACCATTTGGGAACCGTTTGGAACGGGCACACAGCAAGTAGCCTGGGCGAAAGTGAGTGCTGACTCCGCCAAACAGTCTGACAAAAGACAAGAGGAATCTGTCTCCGTGGAGGGTAGGAGATGGTCTGATCTTACTCTTACATCTTACAAATTGTGCTTTATCAGCATGACTGTTACGTTATAGCGTCGCGAAAGCGTACAAATAACAAAACAAAAGTGTGAATATAGATACCTTAACCAATTAGTAACGAACTTTGCGGGTGAGTTCTGCATCTGCTTGGCTGATTGGCTAAACAGTTAGTGAACCGAGCTGGTAGGCTTTTGTCAGACTAGGTGCAGAGTAGGGGTCGACCGAAACAGGTTTTTTAATGGCCGATGCGATAACGATTTTTTTTCATCACCCTTGGCCGATACCCGATTTCCGATACCCGATATTTGGGGCCGATAGGGGTTTAAAAAAAAAAAACGTTCAAAAATGACAAATATTCCAGGATTCAAGTTAAAAATAAACATTCCTTTAACATTGTCAAATTGAGGTAGAACTTGTTACATTTAAACACCTAATCTAACAATCAAGTAATGTCTAACAATCAAGTAATAAACAAAATAAAGTGTCTTGATGCTTTTAAAAAAAACCTGAATGACATAAAATAACAAATATTGTGTATCGACCAAAACCACACGCGTATCGGCCGATACCGATACACTTAAAATATGCAAATATCGGCCTGATATCAGACCGATATATATATATCGGTCTATCCCTAGTGCAGAGCCAAAATCCTTTGGGAAGAATTAGACCTCACCAATGCACTTTTGGAAGAATGGTCAAAATTCCTATAAACACAGTCCTCAACCTTGTGCACAGCCTTCCCAAAAGGGATGGAGCTGTAATAGCAGCAAAAGGTGGACAGCATCATATTGAACCGTGTGGGTTAGGAATGGGATGACACTTAAATTACAGTATTTCTCAATTGGTTTTGTACATTTCTCTCGCAATTTGCAAAACATAATATTCATTCTCAAAACAGCTTTAACAAATGGCAAAACACGGTGGATAACCTGCAAAACCGAGTCTCTTGCTCAAAACCCTTATTTGTCTTTCAAAAACCAAGTTTTTGTGTCAATGAACGTATCAGCACCAGCAGAATGGTTAGTCATTGTGTATGGACAAGCTAGTCAAATCAATTTCTCATGTTGTCAATTGAATAGTACACTCTTGAGGATCTTTTCTGAAGCGAAATGCTGTTTAGATTGGATAGGAAATGTTGTAAATTCAGTTTTATATTACATTGATTGATAGTTTCATGCGTTCAGTGACAAAGCTTTTTGAGTGATATGACAAAAGCATGTACACAGCCATGGCATGGTGAACGAGAGCATTTGCTTTATGCCGAAAACAATGAGAAACTGATTTGACCATGTGCACAGGTAACACCAGGAAGTCACAATTGAACAAAGACTTTTGAGAATCATTCTGTTGTGAGAAAAGTACAAAACCAATTGAGAAAAACTGTAATGGGGGGCAACCGCCATTCCGACAGTATTTGATTGTCATTCCGAGCCATTCTGAGTCATTCAAACATTGTTGCAAGTACTTAAAGGCGCGTGAACAACATTCTAACTATTGACATATTCAACAATGTTGCGACACGAGCGGAAAGTGGAGAGAGTGACAGCGCAATTACAGCGTTAGTGTATAATTTTGTCACGGTCCAAATGCCCTTAAAGGTAGGGTCTGAGATCTTTGAAAAAACGTTTCTGCAAGCTGGGAAAATGGTTCCTGCAATAAAATGTCAATGTCGGAATGGCGGTATGTCGGAATGGCGGTATGTAACCAAATTCATATGTGAGTCAAGGCATGTTAGTCAATACTTTTGTCAATATAGTGCATCTCTTCTCTATACACAGTATGGGATCTTCTGATCCTGCAAAGTTTTTTTTTCTATTAGGGACAGAAAACTGACATTTTAACACTACAACGCCACTTTCAGGTACCATGATTACCATGAGCCCTGCATCGTCAAACATCAACAGCACTGATTTGGACTACTACTGCACTGAGACGCCGACTGTTGCCATCATTTGGTGTGTCTTAGGTGTACTTTGTGCTTGTGTGGGTATTCCTGCCAGCGTGTGGCTCCTGTGGGTGCTCGTTCAGAGGCAGCGCAGTGGCACGAGTAACGACATCTACGTAGTCAACCTCACTGTCATGGACTTATTCTACAATGTTGGCACAGCACCTTCCATGATCAATTACATTGCATTTAGGAATCACGCTTTTGTTTTACTTGATGAAATCCTGTACTCGTTTAGTGCAATTGGGAGACCCCTGTTCATGACATGTATGTGTATGGACTGTTTCATGGCTGTGGTTTACCCCATTACCTACATGAAGATGAAGCGCTATAGATACAGACTGCTGTCCTGTGCAGCAGTGTGGGGGATAACACCATGCATCGGTACGATTAATGCCTTTATATGGTATTCCCCTATCCCTGGGGCCTTGTACTGGTTGCTTGTTCCAACCATTGCCATCTGTGACCTTGCTATCCTCTACACTTTGAGAAAGCCAGATCCTTCCGGAAGGAGTGACGTCCACCCACAAAAGCAGAGGGCCCTGCAGACCATCACCAACAGCTTCGTCATGACCCTGGTGTGCTACCTGCCATTAATGGCTATGGGTCCTTTCTTAAGGCTCATGCCTGCTAGTGATCAGGTGAAGTTTTGTGTAATCAGCCTACTTGTTTATATTGCACCGTTGCTTGGTGGTATTATCATGCCCCTGCTCCAACTGCACAGCCTGGGGAGGCTGAGGGGTCTGCTGTACTGCACACGTGACTCTGGGTCTTCAGAACAGCCAGACCAACAGCTTTAAAACACCTCCATTTAGAATGTCATCTCTTAGCATCCCGTTCATACACTACTGGAGAACATGGAGCTGAGGAACACATAGTAGGCCTACATTTTTGCACCACAGTTCTGCCTTCAGCACTATCCAGCCATAGAGTCTTTGTTCTAAACCCCACTATCTGAGACTGTACAACCATCATGTACTTCCAAGGATTTTCTCTCTAACTGTTTCCTCTTGTTATCAACACCAGCACACCACAAGGGTGTGTGCTAAGCCCTCTGCTCTACACCCTGACCACCAACAACTGTGTCTTTCTACTCATTCGCTGACACGTTAGCGCACTAATTATGAATGAAGACAAGACAGACTACAGGAACAAGACAAAACATCTTCCGTCATGGTGTAATGACAATTACTTCGTCCTGGACTCAAAAAACAACAAGGGAATCATTGTGGACTTTCACAATCACAGAAATCACAGACCCCTTTCTAGTGGTGACTCATGCGTTAGGTGATGGAGAGGGTCAGCATATTATAATTAGAGGTGCTTAACTCGAATCTTTGAGGCGTCCGGATGGATTGGATCATTCCAAGGAGGGTATCCGGATTAGACGGATCACTCGGATCACTTATTTAAAATAAATGAAAATAAATAATAATAATGTATTTTTTAAAACGTTTCTGCCGTTAAGTGGCTATGCGCCTCGCCTTTGTTGTCCCATTTATCAATTCACATCGATAAATCAAAGTGTAAGACAGTTTGATCAACAAAACTCACTTTAGGCTATGAATGTCATAGAAACGAAACTCGTGCTGCGATCCGACCCTGGGTCTCCTTAATAACATGCGACCACGACTCGAAGACGCCTTTGGCAGCATTGAAACGGCATGTTCCTGATTTTGCAATAGTAATGTGTGTGTGTTTGTATTTAAGAAGACTTAAAGTCAAATATTTGGGAGCAGAAGTCTAGTTGAGCAGGGAGGATAGACAGGAGGCGAGCAGCAGATGACCACTCGCTTCCGCTGCCGAGTTGCCTTGCGACTCGCACACTCGTGGCAAAAACGAAACTTAAGCGATTGATCCGATCCGTAGGGGATTCGCTGCTACCAACAACTCAGTCAGGATTCGTCTCACCGAGTCGCCGAGGGCGCCGCTGCTGACTCGGACGAGGGGAGTGACAGCAGTGGCTTTAAAGTGGGTGATAGTAGAGTCACTAGCCTACAGACTGAGATGTAAAAGCGTTGGCAGAGCACTGTTAACATTTAGAAATGTAGGCTAGACCTCAACAGAGTCAGAAGCACACACATAGGGAGTGGGGATCCGCGACTCAATTGGCCACAACAGGCAGGACGGATCAAACAGGCTCGATGAATGACGAGGCGGGAGTTGGTTCTGTTTTACTCAGTGAGTGTTCGTGACTGAACAGCAAACTGAGATATTAGAGAATGGCTGTTGTAGTCAACTAAAGAGGATATATTCAGGTTTCACAATTTCTCGCGCTGTAACTGCCATGTTGTTGACATATTAATGAAATGCCGCCTGACCCGCCTTTGGCCGATCAATGCATGACAGCCATCCGGTCTGTCCGGAGGTCTTTATCCGGTTGTCCAAACGGATCATCCGGGTTTTAATCAGCGCTAATTTAAATCCCTGGAGGACGTGTCATGGAGTATTCACACAGCCTCAGTGGTCAGCAAGGCCCAACAATGTCTCCTCTACCAGAAGAAACTGATGGACTACAAAATCCTGAAACAGCTGTTGGTCCAAATCTGTGCCATCAGAGGACAAGCAGGAACTCACACACAGCATGTGATGACAACAGCTCAGAAAATCTCTGGGATGCCTCTACCAGAGATTAGTACTATCAACCACACACACTGTCAGGATGTGGACACCAGAAGCAGAAGAAGCGCTGAAATACTGCTTTGAGTCCACTGATTGGTCTGTTCTGCACCTGCTGAAACATCTGCATGGGGGAGTTCCCAGTAGTTTGGTACAAATTTGTGTATGTGCATGTTAAATGGGCGAACATCCTCTCTACACGTTTTAAAGTCATTAACGGGGTATGACAGGGGGAAATTTTATCTCCAGCCTTATTCAATGCTTATATGGATGACATGTCTAGAGTATGACGAACAGGTTTTATAGTTGGTGATAGTTAGGGTTGACTAATCACTTGTTATATGCAGCCAACCTTACCATTCTATCTCCAAGTAATAGTTGGTTCCAACAGCTCCTTTATATCTGTTCTGATTATGGGGTAGAGTTCGACATTAATAACAATGTTAGGAAGAGTGTGATAATGTGATTAAAGTTCCCTCCCTCCTCTAAGAGCTGAAAGTAGCACATGCTGCAAAATATCTGTGGTGCATCTTGACTGATACACGACGAGTATGTGATATCATATGTCCAAGCCATCATGCTGGCTATTCTATCCCTGCACTACAATTGTTACAAAAGTTAACCTATTTCGAACTGATATAAGTAGTTAGAGAGAAAACACGCACATCCGTCTCAAAAAGATTGGGTGCAGGATTAGCAAAAATACCATGTAAAAAACTGAATGAAAAAGCACTGGAATAAGTGCCTTCATTAGCTTCCCTGTTTGTATGTATATAGGCTACTGTATGAAAGTGTGCTGTTGTGACATATTTGTGTACTATGTATTTTATGTATCCCTTTTGGTCCTCAAGCCTGTAATATCATTTAAAACCAGTGAAAAAGAGGTAGCGGAGCCACAGCAACACATCTTCAACAAGAGTCTACAAACGGGTAAGGCACCTATAGATAGTGCCTACAGTGGAAGACCTCATCCCTCATACCAGTCCCCAAAAAACCACACCCTAATGATTACAGACCAGCAGCTCTCACATCTCACATAATGAGGACATTTGAGTGGGTACTGCTGCTCAACACAAAGAAAACCCAGGTTTGCCATGCACTGGATTCCATACAGTTTCTTTATCAGGATAATGTGGGAGTTGTGGACGTTATCCTGTAACTACTACATAGGGCAAATTCTCACTTGGACAAGTGTTTGATATCAAAACTTGGACAAAAACCTGATTACCAATGAAGTACAGCTGGAAATATAACAAAAAAGTGAAAAAACGCCAAATTTCAAAAATCAAAATCATATTGAAATATTTTTTCAATTGAATGTTGTCAGCATGTATGTCCTGTGCACCTGGAAAGCCTTTATTGACAGCTTACCCAAGCCACCAAGGATTGCAGGTCATTTTTCATTTTTCAGAAATTTCTCTCGAAAAATGAAGGGTACATACATTCAAATAGGCACAACTTTTTTCGCGATATTTCCGCCCGAGCAGACCCTCCAATTATTTGTCCTAAGGGATAGAATTAGTATGGCAAGCCATGTCAGGTTCTACCCATTTTAAAGCACTTATGAGAGTTTGGCTCCCCGGCTATGAATGCCTAAGCCCTTTTAGGGAAAAGGTGCACTTTGCCTATTAAAACCTTAACTTTTCAGCCTCCGAAGCACATAACATGAAATGAGTTACATTTCAAACCTAGGATCCTCATCCTCTTGCATTAGAATGTATCATTCATCTCTAACAACCAGAAGAAGACTCAAATCTCAAGAGCCTGAATGCAGTGTATACGTATGTCACTCAATGCGCCAAAGGTCAAACAATATGCAGCATCAGGCTAAAATGGGTAAAGTATAGGGCCTATACTAAAAACAATAGATTTAAAATAGACTACCTTTTGCAAAGGGATGCCAACAGGGTTAAATCAATATCGCACCATTTCTAGTAATAATTATACAGCTCATGAAGACCGCAGCGCCGATACGCGTTGGTGTTTTTTAATGTATTGGCCCATATAATAAAGTTTGGTTTTTTACTACATTTATCAACTGAAGAGCCTGGACCAACGATGTCTTCCTCTAGTCTTTTTTGAAGATTGAACCCTTTCCAAGAGCACCAGTTGGTTTTCAGGGATACTGGTAGCGCTCTACAAACTCTTCTGCTAATATACTGTAAGTGTAGGAGTAATTGCACTTTATTTAGTAATGGTTTGCTGTGATTAACCCTTTGTGTGTGAACTAATTTCAGGTATTGGAGGATTCAGTGTGGTTGCCGTGTCTATTCTTTCTCTCTCCTTCCTCAGCAGTTGACCACTCTGGATTAGCCTAAATTTGTGTAGTTTCTGTAGTTGATTGCGCTTCTTATTTGACTGCCAGTACCCCACTGTCACTTATTCTTATCATGCGATCACACCACCGGCGTTGGAAAGCGCGGAAGTAATTGACTTTGTATGGAAGAAAAAGCGACTGAAGCGTTAAAAGCTGCAAAAGCGTTTTTATAGTCGAGGGAGTCCAAAACGTTAAAATAGAAGTTGAATTTTGAAATGAGCTCGGGGCCAGCAGGCGTCAGCCAATGGAATGTTCACATTTTTTTTAAACACAAGCTTTGGTGGGTCGAGATCCCTGGTCGAACGCTCCAGGTTGAATCGTTGGCCGCGTTCAACGCCCCTGACCTGTGCTTGCCAGGCGGGAGTCAGCAGCGTTTAAGCTCTTTCAACGCCGGCAGTGTGATTGCACGGTTACTGCTTGTCTGTTACCCATTTCTGCACCTGAAGGAATGTGTTTTAACTGGAATACCTGTCTTTGTCCATTTTTGGTGTACACAGTGCATCTGTCTGGGAGTTTTCCCTTGGAACCACTTTATGTCTTAAGGGACGGGGCCTTACAGTGGCGTAGTCTGGTTTCTTGACCTCTACTTGTAACCGGGGTTACGTAATATGTATACTGCATGTACTGTATATAGTATACGTATTTGTATGATTATGCACGAGTCCACATTTTAAAAAACAGAAATAAATATTGTTCCCCTATTCATGCCATTGTTGTTACTTCATATCTCACTTGTGATATAGTCTTATGATGACCAGAGTAGCTATATCACACATTATTACACACTGCTCCCAATTGACATAATTACATGGGGCAGTGTTAGTGTTGTGTTTATTCTGTGTAGCATTTGCTTGACCAGCGAGCTTCACCTGTCAAAGTGATTGAAATTCCACCTGGACATTCAAATGTAGCAGACAGTCAGTTCAGGTGCAGTGTGCTGCCCCTCATCTCTCCACAAGAGCACACGGTGAGCCCACTACATACTGTATGCACAACTTTCTTTGTGTCAATGGCATCGCAACAGGCCTGGACTGGTAATCTGACATTTCAGTGAGCTGATCCTTTTGTTAGGCTTGACTTTGGATGCTACAGCCTTTGTTTGTTCTATCTAAATGCCAGTTCACCACCCTTCTCACACACGAAATAAAGAATGGAGCTGTGTCGCATGGCAAGCACCCTAATTAGAGCACTTCAAAGCATTAGAAACTGCAAGACTGATGCACACAACAGCCTACAACATGTTGTTCAGTATCTGACTGCTTCATGACTGATGAAAACAATTCTGGGCTTTCAGTGGAAATGTAATGCATGACTTTCGTAGAATTGCATCGTAGAATGGGACTGAATCAAATAGAATCGAATCGTTACCTCCCTAATCGGAACCTAATCTAATCGTAAAGGCAGTGCCAATGCACACCACTAGTAATTAGATTATGTAATATGTAACATAAGTGAATGCAAATTACGTTCTAGTTGTTAAATATACAATATCTATGAACCACAGTGGGCAAATGGGATGATATGAGATCATATAGTGCTTGGTGTGCACCTGTGTTTACACATCAGTCACCAGGCAGGCACAATCAGTCATCTCCTCTTGTCACAGTCTTTACACACAAGTAGGAGAATATCTACATCCTCAGGTAAGATAACATGTCAATATCATACGGCATATACTATTTTTATTTGATGTGGTTACTTTTTGTTTTATGATTAAATAATAGTCATAAGTAGATTAAACCCTTGTATTTGCATAGAGTTAATTTGTTATACGTTTCTTTCTATTTTACTCACTAATATGTGTTCATGAATTAATTTGTGCAGACTTTCAACATGACTGCCTTATTTAGAATCTCTGGCCTTTTACAAAGAAAGAGCACAGCTACTCAAAGTTTTTTTTAAAAGATTATTAAAGGTGCACTTTGCAATATTTTTAGTAGCCTATGTATTCATGCTTCCCATTCACAAATGTTACCTTTTACATGAACACTTACCACCACCATCAATTTCTAAGTATTCATTATGACTGGGTAAATGCCTTTTTTCATACATGAAAAGGGGGATCTTCTCCATGGTCCGGCATTTTGAATTTTCAGAAAAGGGCATTTTTGGCTGTAAAACTGACTGTACTTTGATCATATTATAAATATTAGTTAGTTATTTAGATTATTCTTCATTCTTCTTATACTCTCATTGTCCCTCTCTCTCTTTTCTTTATCTTTACCCTTTTCAAATGTGCCTTTGTTGCTACCTAACCTATTTTGACCTGAAACACCTGCTTAGACACCAGTTTTGCTGATGTGGGTCCTAAAACCTGAGCATTGATTTTCAGAAAATTATACAGAATTGCAAGCCCTTACTTAAACCTTAATTTCTTAGTCTCTGTAGCATGTAAAGAGAGGATAAAAATAGCTTAGCTAAAATATAGCTTCTTATGTACACCATGAGCAGGAGGGCAAAAGTTTACTCTTTTCTATTTATCTTATCTCAGAAGCTGACAAACTCCTCAGTAAGTCTTCCTGCTCATCTTCAAAAAAGATATCTCTATCTCAACTTCCTCCTCATTTCCAATCAAATCTGAATCAATGTCCTCAATATCGCTGCCGTCACTAACGTCTATCAAATGAACATGGGTGTTTTTTGTGTAGGCTACTACAAAACTACAACTACAAAACATTTTGTCAGTCACACACCCTGTTTACTACCCCAATGTGTCTTTCAGTTAACATAACATTTGCCATGTACTTTCCAAATGCCTCCATCCTTGAAACCTGCATGAACGTATCTCCGCCAATGGTAATGGTAAATACACATAGATGTGGCAGCTGGTATGAAAGGTTAAACCTCACAGATGCCATCTCCCGGTCAAAATAGGTCAAAACAGTGTTACTCAAAGAGGGGTGGGTGCCCCACCTAGTGGGGCACGGGGGTATTTCAGGGTGGGCGCATGAAATTGGATCTTTTTTGGGGGGCTTTAATTAACTTAGGCCATTTATTTATTTATTTAGGCCTATTGTATTTTGTACATGTTTTGGGGGGCATGGACAACTATCCTTTCTCTTAACATAAAAGTTTGAAAAACACTCGGTTAAAAGATGGGCTAGACGCAACATCATGTAGTGTTACTCCTCACAAATCAGCCTTGATATTTGTAAATCACTTTTGGATAAAATTTGAATGTAACATAATGTCATCAGGTGTGGCCATGGGCATGATGGACGTTCAGGATTCAAACGCCACCACCAACACTACCGAGAACAGCTGCGACATCGATGGGTTATTTTGCCCCAACTACCCCGAAAGCCCTATAATCTGGGCAGCCTTCTCTGTCCCTGCTGCCTTCGTGGGTGTGCCAGCCGCCATGTGGCTAATGTGGGTGCTAATCCAAAAGCAAAGCAGCAATGGCTCCTCCTCCAACAACAACAACAACAACAGCAACAGCATCTACATGCTCAACCTCACCGTCATGGACTTGATCTTCAACGTCTCCATTCCCTTCTACGCAATCAACGATTTATACTTGCGAAACGACAGTCTGGCATGGGCAGTCATGATTATAAGCAACCTCAGCGTCGTCGGTAGGCCACTGTCCACCATCTTCCTTTGCGCAGACTGCTACATAGCGGTAGTGCATCCTATCGTGTACATGAAAGCTAAGATGGCCAGGGGGAGGCAGGCAGCCTGTGCAGTGGTGTGGGTGGTGCTGTTCGCCACTGGGATTCCTACATGCGACTTTGACACGTCCCTGTTTGGGATTATACCTTGCGCTGTGTCTCTTCCGCCCATCGTGTTCTTCAACGCGTCCGTCCTGCGGGCCCTGCAGAGGCCTGATCCAGCTGGACGGAGTGGTGTGCACCCTCAGAAGCAGAGAGCCATGCGCACCATAGGATACAGGTGAGATTACAGAGAGCCATGCGCACCATAGGATACAGGTGAGGTGAAGATTACAGTCCCTTGCTCACTTGCTCTATCAATCAATCAATCAATCAATCAATCAATCAATCAATCAGTCAGTCAGTCAGTCAGTCAGTCAGTCAGTCAGTCAGTCTGTCTGTCTGTCTGTCTGTCAGTCTGTCAGTCTGTCTGTCTGTCTGTCTGTCTGTCTAACTGTCTGTCTAACCGTCTGTCTAACCGTCTGTCTCTCTGTTGTGTCATTATATGGATTTGATGCGTGGTCTATCTATCTATCTATCTATCTATCTATCTATCTATCTATCTATCTATCCATCCAGCCTGGTGGTGACTACGGTGGTCTACCTGCCTCCAATTGTGGTGTTCGGCTCGTCCCGACTGCTGCACCTAACCGACGAACAGCTGTACTGTCTTGTTGCCTGCCCCATCTCTATACCGTTGTCCCTGCTCAGCGCCCTCATGCCCGTGTTCCTCCTGAGGAACCTGGGTCACCTCAATCATCATGTGGCCAGCACCTGCTGCTGTGAGTGACCGTCCGTCTGTCCATCCGCCCGCCCGCCCGTCCATCCATCCATCCATTCATCCATCCGTCGTCCATTCATCCATCCATCATCCATCCATCATCCATCCATCCATTCATTCATCCATCCGTCGTCCATTCATCAATCCATTATCCATCCAGCCATTCATCCCTCCATCTAGATATGCGGCACCTGGATTCAGAAGTTACAACCCAGTGCGATATGTTCCAGATGACCTGGTGTTATTGCCCTAATGGGGCACCTTTTGACTGGGCTGTAATCAGTGGTGTAGTCTACGTAGAACGCAGGTATACGGAGTATGCCCACTTCTAAATTGTACATACCGTGCGATCACACCACCGGCGTTGGAAAGCGCGGAAGTAATTGACTTTGTATGGAAGAAAAAGCGGCAACAGCTACAAAAGCGTTTTTAGAGCCGAGGACGTCAAAAGCATTCAAATAGAAGTTGAATTTTGAAATGAGCTCGGGGCCAGCAGGCGTCAGCCAATGGAATGTTCACATTTTTCTTAACATGAGCTTCGGTTGGTCGAGATCTCTGGTCAAACGCTCCAGGTCGAATCGTTTGCTGCGTTCAACGCCCCTGACCTGTGCTTGCCAGGCGGGAGTCAGCAGCGTTTAAGCTCTTTCAACGCCGGCAGTGTGATTGCTCGGTTACTGCTCGTCTGTTACCCATTTCTGCACCTGAAGGAATGTGTTTTAACTGGAATACCTGTCTTTGTCCATTTTTGGTGTACACAGCGTTTCTTTCTGGGAGTTTTCCCTTGGAACCACTTTATGTCTTAAGGGACGGGGCCTTAAGTGGCGTAGTCTGGTTTCTTGACCTCTACTTGTAACCGGGGTTACGTAATATGTATACTGCATGTACTGTATATAGTATGCATAATTGTATGATTATGCACGAGTCCACATTTTAAAACCCAGAAATAAATATTGTTCCCCTATTCATGCCATTGTTGTTACTTCATATCTCACTTGTGATATAGTCTTATGATGACCAGAGTAGCTATATCACACATTATTACACACTGTCCCCAATTGACATAATTACATGGGGCAGTGTTAGTGTTGTGTTTATTCTGTGTAGCATTTGCTTGACCAGCGAGCTTCACCTGTCAAAGTGATTGAAATTCCACCTGGACATTCAAATGTAGCAGACAGTCAGTACAGGTGCAGTGTGCTGCCCCTCATCTCTCCACAAGAGCACACGGTGAGCCCACTACATACTGTATGCACAACTTTCTTTGTGTCAATGGCATCGCAACAGGCCTGGACTGGTAATCTGACATTTCAGTGAGCTGATCCTTTTGTTAGGCTTGACTTTGGATGCTACAGCCTTTGTTTGTTCTATCTAAATGCCAGTTCACCACCCTTCTCACACACGAAATAAAGAATAAAGAATGGAGCTGTGTCGCATGGCAAGCACCCTAATTAGAGCACTTCAAAGCATTAGAAACTGCAAGACTGATGCACACAACAGCCTACAACATGTTGTTCAGTATCTGACTGCTTCATGACTGATGAAAACAATTCTGGGCTTTCAGTGGAAATGTAATGCATGACTTTCGTAGAATTGCATCGTAGAATGGGACTGAATCAAATAGAATCGAATCGTTACCTCCCTAATCGGAACCTAATCTAATCGTAAAGGCAGTGCCAATGCACACCACTAGTAATTAGATTATGTAATATGTAACATAAGTGAATGCAAATTACGTTCTAGTTGTTAAATATACAATATCTATGAACCACAGTGGGCAAATGGGATGATATGAGATCATATAGTGCTTGGTGTGCACCTGTGTTTACACATCAGTCACCAGGCAGGCACAATCAGTCATCTCCTCTTGTCACAGTCTTTACACACAAGTAGGAGAATATCTACATCCTCAGGTAAGATAACATGTCAATATCATACGGCATATACTATTTTTATTTGATGTGGTTACTTTTTGTTTTATGATTAAATAATAGTCATAAGTAGATTAAACCCTTGTATTTGCATAGAGTTAATTTGTTATACGTTTCTTTCTATTTTACTCACTAATATGTGTTCATGAATTAATTTGTGCAGACTTTCAACATGACTGCCTTATTTAGAATCTCTGGCCTTTTACAAAGAAAGAGCACAGCTACTCAATTTAAAAAAAAAAAGATTATTAAAGGTGCACTATGTATTCATGCTGCACATTCACAAATGTTACCTTTTCCATGAATACTTACCACCACCATCAATTTCTAAGTATTCATTATGACTGGGTAAATGACTTTTTTCATACATGAAAAGGGGGATCTTCTCCATGGTCCGGCATTTTGAATTTTCAGAAAAGGGAATTTTTGGCTGTAAAACTGACTGTACTTTGATCATATTATAAATATTAGTTAGTTATTTAGATTATTCTTCATTCTTCATCATTATTCTTATACTCTCATTGTCCCTCTCTCTCTTTTCTTTATCTTTACCTTTTTCAAATGTGCCTTTGTTGCTACCTAACCTATTTTGACCTGAAACACCTGCTTAGACACAGTTTTGCTGATGTGGGTCCTAAAACCTGAGCATTGTTTTTCAGAAAATTATACAGAATTGCAAGTCCTTACTTAAGTCTCTGTAGCATGTCTTTTGGCTCTTTTGTACACCATGAGCAGGAGGGCAAAAGTTTACTCTTTTCTATTCATCTTATCTCAGAAGCTGACAAACTCCTCAGTAAGTCTTCCTGCTCGTCTTCAAAAAAGATATCTCTATCTCAACTTCGTCCTCATTTCCAATCAAATATGAATCGATGTCCTCAATATCGCTGCCGTCACTAACGTCTGTCAAATGAACATGGGTGTTTTTTGTGTAGGCTACATAATTAGACCAACTATAAAACATTTTGTCAGTCACACACCCTGTTTACTACCCCAATGTGTATTTCAGTTAACATAACATTTGCCATGTACTTTCCAAATGCCTCCATCATTGAAACCTGCATGAACGTATCTCCGCCATTAATAATAAATACACATAGGTGTGGCAGCTGGTATGAAAGGTAAAACCGCACAGATGCCATCTCCCTGTAAAAATAGGTCAAAACAGTGTTACTCAAAGAGGGGTGGGTGCCCCATTTAGTGGGGCACGGGGGTATTCCAGGGTGGGCGCATGAAATTGGATCTTTTTTTTTTGGGGGGGGGGGGGGGGGTAATTAACTTAGGCCATTTATTTATTCATTTATTTACTTTGGCCTATTGTATTTTGTACATGTTTTGGGGGGCATGGACAACTACCCTTTCTCTAAACATAAAAGTTTGAGAAACACTCGTTTAAAAGGGAGCGTGTCTATGTTCCCACAGCCCATTGGTCCCACATCATTAAGATTTTTAACATTAATTTTTAGGCCAATTGGTCCCACAGCCCAATGGTCCCACATCATAATCCTGCTGCTCTATGTTCCAATATGTCTAATTATTTATTCAAATTTACGTCCAATGTTCCAAAGGCATATTGTCTTAGTTTACTTGGAAATGTGGGAACATGGGTTTGTAGAACATAGGGCCTATATTTGAATAATTTTGTTAAAATGTGGGAACATGGAGCTGCAGGAGTAAGCTGTGGGACCATTGGGTTGTGGGACCAATGGGCCATGGGACCAATGGGCTATGGGAACATAGAGCTGACCCCCTTTAAAAGATGGGCTAGACGCAACATCATGTAGTGTTACTCCTCACAAATCAGCCTTGATATTTGTAAATCACTTTTGGATAAAATTTGAATGTAACATAATGTCATCAGGTGTGGCCATGGGCATGATGGACGTTCAGGATTCAAACGCCACCACCAACACTACCGAGAACAGCTGCGACATCGATGGGTTATTTTGCCCCAACTACCCCGAAAGCCCTATAATCTGGGCAGCCTTCTCTGTCCCTGCTGCCTTCGTGGGTGTGCCAGCCGCCATGTGGCTAATGTGGGTGCTAATCCAAAAGCAAAGCAGCAATGGCTCCTCCTCCAACAACAACAACAACAACAGCAACAGCATCTACATGCTCAACCTCACCGTCATGGACTTGATCTTCAACGTCTCCATTCCCTTCTACGCGACCAACGATTTATACTTGCGAAACGACAGTCTGGCATGGGCAGTCATGATTATAAGCAACCTCAGCGTCGTCGGTAGGCCACTGTCCACCATCTTCCTTTGCGCAGACTGCTACATAGCGGTAGTCCATCCCATCACGTACATGAAAGCTAAGATGGCCAGGGGGAGGCAGGCAGCCTGTGCAGTGGTGTGGGTGGTGCTGTTCGCCACTGGGATTCCTACATGCGACTTTGACACGTCCCTGTTTGGGATTATACCTTGCGCTGTGTCTCTTCCGCCCATCGTGTTCTTCAACGCGTCCGTCCTGCGGGCCCTGCAGAGGCCTGATCCAGCTGGACGGAGTGGTGTGCACCCTCAGAAGCAGAGAGCCATGCGCACCATAGGATACAGGTGAGATTACAGAGAGCCATGCGCACCATAGGATACAGGTGAGATTACAGAGCCATGCGCACCATAGAATACAGGTGAGATTACAGAGCCATGCGCACCATAGGATACAGGTGAGATTACAGAGAGCCATGCGCACCATAGGATACAGGTGAGGTGAAGATTACAGTCCCTTGCTCACTTGCTCTATCCATCCGTCCGTCCGTCCGCCCGCCCGTCTATCTATCTATCTATCTATCTATCTATCTATCTATCTATCTATCTATCTATCTATCTATCTATCTATCTATCTATCTTTCTATCTTTCTATCTATCTATCTATCTGTCTAACCGTCTGTCTCTCTGTTGTGTCATTATATGGATTTGATGCGTGGTCTATCTATCTATCTATCTATCTATCTATCTATCTATCTATCTATCTATCTATCTATCTATCTATCTATCTATCTATCTATCTATCTATCTATCTATCTATCTAACTGTCTGTCTGTCTGTCTGTCTGTCTGTCTGTCTGTTGTGTCATGATATGGATTTGATGCTTGATCTATCTATCTATCTATCTATCTATCTGTCTGTCTGTCTGTCTGTCTGTCTGTCTGTCTAACTGTCTAACTGTCTGTCTCTCTGTTGTGTCATGATATGGATTTGATGCTTGGTCTATCTATCTATCTATCTATCTATCTATCTATCTATCTATCTATCTATCTATCCATCCAGCCTGGTGGTGACTACGGTGGTCTACCTGCCTCCAATTGTGGTGTTCGGCTCGTCCCGACTGCTGCACCTAACCGACGAACAGCTGTACTGTCTTGTTGCCTGCCCCATCTCTATACCGTTGTCCCTGCTCAGCGCCCTCATGCCCGTGTTCCTCCTGAGGAACCTGGGTCACCTCAATCATCATGTGGCCAGCACCTGCTGCTGTGAGTGTCCGTCCGTCTGTCCGTCCGCCCGCCCGTCCATCCATCCATCCATTCATCCATCCGTCGTCCATTCATCCATCCATCATCCATCCATCATCCATCCATCCATTCATTCATCCATCCGTCGTCCATTCATCAATCCATTATCCATCCAGCCATTCATCCCTCCATCTAGATATGCGGCACCTTGATTCAGAAGTTACAACCCAGTGCGATATGTTCCAGATGACCTGGTGTTATTGCCCTAATGGGGCACCTTTTGACTGGGCTGTAATCAGTGGTGAAGTCTACGTAGAACGCAGGTATACGGAGTATACCCACTTCTAAATTGTAGGGGCTTCAGTATACCCACTTAAAATTGATTGATCCTTTATTTAGAATAGCATAAATATATACAGTATACCCACTTCAAAAAATGCTCGAATATACAGTATACCCACTTCAAAAAAGTAGACTACACCGCTGGCTGTAATGGACTGATCAAAGCTATTTTCCGATGTACCATGCATTCCCCTGTCGATCACACATGTGCTGTGAAAACAAAAAAAGAAAGAAATCGCCTGGCCTTGGCTTGCCTTGAATCATGTAAGAGACTAGGCATGTATTTGAGACTAGGTGGATATTTAGTGCAAGCGATAAATTCCTTCTTCACAAAAATCTTCCGTCCAAATATGGTAGCCTACTCAACCAATACCAATATCAAGCCTTGAATTCATTGAATTGATTGCAGTTAACACATAGAAGTTTTGACAATTTTTTACTCGAAGATTATTGGCGGAGAGGACTGAGGATACATCCGACCTACTATTCACCATTCCTTGTATATTCATAATAATTCATAATATTCAAGAATCTACATCATCTCCAATTGCTGTAGATTACTCAGTAAAAATGATTCAGTGAGTGGTCATTTCCCAGCCCTGCCCTCTCTCCCAATAGTTTCCTGTGTACTCTCACACTGTCCTATGATAATAATAAATGTCAAAAAAGCCCATGAATTTGAAAAAACACATGAAGACAAAGCTATGAAGACTAAAATTTGACAAAATAATTGAAGACGTTAACCCTTGGTTGTGTTAGAAACATGGTTACGTTCATGGTGTTAACGGTCAAAATTGGCCGCCTACACAAAAAAGGTAATAATACATTCATTAAAAATCTGATTTGCATATTTTGTGATTAATACCTTTTAGACATACTTTTGAAATTGATTACAAAATACCTGCTGTTAATTAAAAAAGGATACTTTTCTCATGTTAAATTTGACTTGAGCTTGTTCAATGTTTGTTTTTATGTTGTCTTATTATTATGCGACTGTACAGTATGTGTATTATTACTGTACATGTACAGGATATTATTATTATTAATAATAATTAATTATGTTATTGTTTGTACATGATTACACGTTTCCCCACCTGTCAACCAGCACAGAATGACTCTTAAAGGGCTTTGCCCCATTCGACAACCCACTTGCAAATGACAGAATGACCTTTGAATTATCTTTTTGCAAGACATGAATAAAACATTTGATCATTGATGACATGGAGCCTTGTGCCTTCTAAGCCTGCCCCATCCTGGAAAAGACGCACAAGAGTGTTCAAATCAAGCATACAATATGGCCTCATGTAGGGACACTGGTTCCGAGCCGTTCCGAGTCATTTAAACATTGTTGCAAGTGCTTAGAGGCGCGTGAACAGCGTTCTAACTCTATTGACATTTGCAACAATGTTGCAACACGAGAGGAAAGTGGAGAGAGTGACAGAGCAATTACAGGGATCATTTTGTCACGGTCCAAATGCCCTTAAAGCTAGGATCTGAGATCTTTGGGGAAAAAACAGTTCCTGCACGCTGGAAAAATGGTTCCTGCAACAAAACGTTGTGAGGTTTTTTCCATAAATGTCAGACAGGCTCTTTTGATCCGGTGAAGTTTCTGCAGATGTATTTATTACTGCCCATGTGGAGCAGCGAACGTCTTATCGAGAGACATCATTCTCTGTGATATCTCTAGTTAAAAAGCCCCCCCGGCTCATCTGTCCCCTGGGTTAAATATCCTGGCTCAACCAAATGGCCATTTACAGATGCAAATTAGCCCAGCCCCATCTCAGAGACAGGCCCCCTCACTCAGGCACAGACTAGCCTTAACACAACTGGAACTATATGTATAGTCACGTACATATAGGCTACATCTGTATTCCTGCATATACATGTACATATAAGAATCTACATAAGAATCCTATAAGAATACATTTCTCCACAGAGTAATTTGATTTGAATAACCATTATGTAAAAGCCAAGAGACAGAGAAGTAAATGAGCATTTACATTTCTGCTCCTCACTCACAAATTAGGCATACCTGTAAACAAAGACAGTCAAAAAAGATGAGGCGCACACAAGGCTTGCAAGTTCAAAATGTGTATTGTGGCCGACACATTACAAAATAAGTCATCGGAAAAGAACTGAGCTCCAGTTATTTTCCAATGACTTCTTTTGTAATTTGTAATTTGTCTGTGAGGAGCAGAAATGTAAATGCTGATTTACTTCTCTGTCTCTTGGCTTTTACATAATGGTTATTCAAATCAAATTACTCTGTGGAAACAATATATGCCCAATGTCTGTTCTCTAGCCATTTATTCTGCCAGTATAGGAGGGCACGACTGAGGCGGTCATCTGGGAACAACAGGTAAGGAACACTTATGTTTGGGCACTTTTCATACTTTTCACTTACTGAAAAAATGAGAAAAGGTCGCACCACGCATAGGTTTCTTTATTACAGTTTTTCTCGATTGGTTTGGCTAATTTCTTGAAACTGAGATGACATTCCTATAACCATTGGGTCATTTGGCCAAACATTCTTACACTTCTGCACAACTGTTCAGATAACTAGCAAAATGTCATATACCTCCCAAAACAGCTCATTCTTGCATCAGCACTAAACCTCCCACATTAATAGTCAGTACCATACAAATGGCATACATCCTTCTCAATTGCTTTGGCTCATTTGCATTCATTTAGTCATTCTGTCAAAATTAACTGGATGGTTCAGCATAACTACATGGATCCTCATCACTTGCTCATATCACTCCAAAAACAGTTTACCCGTGTGTCAAAACCAAATTCCTTCCACAGAATGACATTTGAAAAAAATGTCAAGAAATCGGCCAAATAACAGAGGAAACTGTAGTATACACGGTTGTAAAATTATTTTCTACAAACTTGTAAAGTTACGATACTATCTGGCCCGTTGAACATTGTGATGAATTTACTGTTTACAGTAATGAAATTCTTAAAATATTATGTCCTTGACTGTTTTGACAATTGTGTAGATTACTTTGCATATGATGACTTACACAATGAAATCATGCTGACATGTTTTGGAGAGGGGAACTATTAGACTGAGAATTGTCTTATTCGTTTAGATAAAAAAAAAAGTTTATTTATTTGGAAAATTTGCTAAATGTATGCTCAATGTGTCAACTGTATGGTACTTGTATATAGCCATCTGCAGAGGTGTACTTAACATTTGAGGCATGTACAAAGCATTTGGGATTTGATGAAAGCAATGAGAAATGCCATTCTGTTGTGGGAAATTGCAAGTTGGTTTGGGGATTTGTCCGTGTTGTTCTGAGAATGTCATCTCAGTTTCGAGAAATTAGCCAAACCAATCGAGAAAAGCGCGTTTCGGCGTTCTGCCTTCCTCAGTATGCAATATATACAAGTGATCCTTAAATGTATGACATATTAAAAACTACATCTTTATATTTAGTGGAAAATGCTTTTTTTCAAGGTCAAAGTTGACAGATTTCCCATTCATTTCTCCATAGGGAGACAACGTAGGAGATACAAGATGAATAGGGTAAAATTTCAAACTATGACATATTCATTTAAAACTTTCACAGTTGGTAACTCACATTCAGGCAAACAGTTTTTGTATTACAAGTTTTCTGTAATATGATGATGAAATATGCAAATGAGGTCATATGTACTGAAATATGCGATAAAATCTGTGATAGCAGATCAAGCATAAAACAAATTGCAATAGTAATGGTTCATACATTATATTGATCCTTCAACCCCTCTGCATCATATATAAAAAATCTACTTTCATCAATTCAGTGGAACATACTTTTCCCAAGGTCAAAAGTATCCGATTTTACCCACTGAATGGCAAAATGCATTGGAAATCTGCAACTTCTGACCTTCAAAAAATTATGTTCCACTAAAGTGATGGAGGTAGATTTTTCATATATGATCTAGGGTGGATAAAGTATCAAAAAGTGTGAATCATTATTTTTGCAATTTGTTTTATGTTTTGCCCGTTGTTGCATAATTTGTCACATATTGAAGTAGATGTGATCTCATTTGCATATTTAATCATCATATTTCAGACAACTTGCAATACAAAAAATCTTTGTCTTTGCTTGAGTAAATTACTGTGAAAGTTTCAAATTGATATCTCATCGTTTAAAAATGTAGCCTATTCCCCAAGTATCTCCTATATTGTCTCCCTATGGGAAAATGAATGGGAAATCTCCAACTTTAACCTTGAAAAAAAGTATGTTCCACTAAATATAAAGCTGTAGATTTTAACATGGAGTGATTACTATTGCAATTTGTCCCGGGTCAAACGCTAGATTGACTGGACTATTGCCATAACCGAATGTCACTTAAGGCCAACAATCATAAAATGTTAATGACATGGACATAATGTTTATGACACGTGCATAACACTATTATGACACTGTATTGACATGCTTATGACACCGACATCAAGTAAAGTGTTACCCACTGTTTTAGGTGCCATAATGACCACGAGCCCTGTGTCCTCAAACATCACTGGCACCAACATCAGCACTGATGACTCTGAATATTTCTACTGCACTGAGATGCCGGCTGGTTCCATAACTTGGGCTGCCTTCAGTGTACTCTGCGCTTGTGTGGGTTTTCCTGCCAGCGTGTGGCTCCTGTGGGTGCTTGTTCAGAGGCAGCGCAGCGGCATGACCAACGACACCTACATGCTCAACCTCACTATCAAGGACCTGATTTTCAATGCTTTCTCAATACCAGGCATGTTGAATTACATGGTATGGCGGAATGACCTTTTTAGTTTAATTGATAACATTTTGTACGCTTTGAATATGATTGGAAGACCTCTTATGATGACGTGTATGTGTGTGGACTGCTTCATGGCTGTGGTTTACCCCATTACCTACATGAAGATGAAGCACTCGAGATACAGACTGCTGGCCTGTGCAGCAGTGTGGGGTTTCACACTGTGCACTGGTACAATAAGTATCTTTGTTGATCTGATGTTCCTCTCATTCCGTGCAGCTTTGTACCTCCTTACCATTCCAACCATTGTTGTCTGTGACCTTGCTATGCTCTACTCGTTGAGAAAGCCAGATCCTTCCGGAAAGAGTGACGTAAACCCACAGAAGCAGAGGGCTATGCAAACCATCACCACCAGTCTGGTCATGACCTTAGTGTGCTACCTGCCTACGCTCATGTTGCCTTTCTTGAATTTCATACCCATGAATGAACAGGTGAAGCGTTGTTCTGTGTCTAATATTCTCTATATTGCACCTCTGCTCGGTAGTGCCATTCTGCCCCTGCTCCAACTGCACAGTCTGGGGAAGCTTAGGGGTCTGCAACAGCCTAGCTGTGTCTCTGGTTCCTCCGAACAGCCAGACCAACAGCCTTAAACGTGCACCGTGTAATATGTTTTGTAGTTTATTTCCAAAATTCAAGATTCAAGAATTTATTGTCATTGTCAAAAAGGCAACAAAATTGTGTCTGGGGTACAATACTTAGTAGCAGCAGGTTTTCAAATAAAGTTTTATTGCTGCCTATTCAATGTTACCTTTTTCATGAATACCACCACCACCACAAAATTTTAAGTATTCATTATGACTGGGAAAATTGCATTTTATATTAAAAGGGGAATCTTCTCCATGGTCCGCCATTTTGAATTTCCAGAACTAGACATTTTTAGCTGCAAAACCTGTTTTACTTTGGTTATACTTTGTACTAGTAAATATTGGTTTATTATAATAAATATTCATGAAAAGATCAAATTTGGTAATAAGCAGCACAGTTTCACATGAGCAGCATAGCTGCAGTACCCATTCTGGCCACATTCTACACAGTGCACCTTTTAAGCTACAGTACATTTACATACGTTACGTTACTCGCTTCTCGCTCACTCATCTACTCGCCACTCACTCATGGGACATTTGCTTATCGTTCCCGTGGGTTTAACCGCCAATGCAAAAGCGAGAAGTACTGTCAGTTATCGGAACTCTGTATTCCAATTGGTAACTTGCTTACTCGCCTCAAAGTCAAAATATTTTCATCGCGGAATCCGTCCACATTGCATCGCTTGTACGCTCCACGCCTCCTCGCTTCACTGGAACACATAGACATTTTATTGACGTAACTCACTGCGCGAGGAACCAGTAATGATGTGTGTTGACGTAGCTCTAAGGTGGGGGATATAGTACCATAGAACTCCAAAATCAAGAGGCCTCAAGTCAAGTTTATTGTCAATTTCTTTACATGCACTGGTCATACAAAGAATTTGAAATTGAGTTTCTTGCTCTCCCATGCAGACATAGACTAATCTAGGTAAGGACATAGACAGTATAGACATAGACAGTACTCATACATGGACATAAGACAGTATGGACGTAGACATTGCTCATACAGACATTTAAAGTGCAAGACTGGACAACAGAAGACTTGTAGAGAACATACATTAAGAGGAGGTATTTTGTTGTGCTTTTTCTAAAAGTCCTTTATAGCGTTCTGACATAGTAATAGTAGCATTTGAAGAAAATAAATAATTAAAAAAGGTTTATTAAATACACCAGCAGCAGTATGTGTGTGTGTGTGTGTTTGTATGTGTTTTGTGTGCGTGTGTGTGTGTGTGTTTAGTGCAGGTAGAAAGTGCGGTGTGCGTCTGTGTGTGTGTCTGTGTACCTGTGTATGTGTGTGTGTGTGTGTGTGTGTGTGTGAGTATGAGTTGTGTGTCAGTGTGTGTATGTTTGGGTTTAGTGCAGAAAGTGCGGTGTGCTTGTGTGTGTGTGTGTGTGTGTGTGTGTGTATGTATGTGTGTGTGTGTGTGCATGTGTATGTTTTGAGTTAGTGCAGGTTGAAAGTTCAGTCACAGATGTAGTAGTGCAGGTGGAATGTTCAGTCGCAGATATGGTGGTGGGGATGAGGGGGGGAGCGTTGTCAGTGGCCTGGCTGGCTAGAGGCTGACAGTGAAGGGAGAGTGGGTTGAGTGTTCAGTATCTTGATTGGTTGATGCATCGTGCTGCTTGCAAGCCTGGTGGTACGGGAACGGAGGCGCCTGTACCTCTTTCCAGAGGGCAGGAGGCTGAACAGTTTGTGTGCAGGGTGGCTTGTGTCTTTGATGATCATCAGTGCTTTTCGGGTGAGGCGTGCGGTGTAAATGTCCTGCAGGGAGGGGAGTGGTACTCCAATGATCTTCTTCGCTGTGTTCACAACACGCTGGAGTGTCTTCCTGTTTTTCTCCGTGCAGCTTCCTCCCCACACTGTGATGCAGCTGGACACGATGCTCTCTATGGTTCCTCTGTAGAATGTTGTCATGATGGAGGGTGTAGCACTTGCCTTCTTTAGTTTGCGCAAGAAGTAGAGACGCTGATGGGCCTTCTTCGCCAGTGATGTAGTGTTAGTGGTTGGACCCTCTGAAAGTTGACGACAATCTCCTTGGTCTTGTTGACATTCAGCAGGAGGTTGTTGTCTTTGCACCATCTGGCCAGCAGGTCTACTTCTTCTCTGTAGTGGGTCTCATCGCCCTTAGTGATGAGGCCCACCAGTGTTGTATCATCCGCAAACTTCACTAGATGGTTAGTGCTGTGGGTCGTTGTGCAGTCATGTGTCAGCAGCGTGAACAGCAGGGGGCTGAGAACACAACCTTGCGGAGCCCCCGTGCTCAGGGTCAGGGTGCTTGAGGTGTTATTCCCTACCCGTACTGCTTGTGGTCTCTGCATCAGGAAGTCCAGCAGCCAGTTGCAGAGGGAGGTGCTGAAACCTAGTTTGTCCAGTTGTCTGATGAGTTGTTGTGGTATTATGGTATTGAATGCTGAACTGAAGTCAATGAACAGCATTCTCACATATGAGTCTTTATTGTCCAAGTGGGTGAGGGCTGGATGGAGGGCAGAGCAGATTGCATCCTCCGTGGATCGCTTGGCTCGGTATGCGAACTGGTAGGGGTCCAAGGTGGGGGGTAGGGTGGCTTTGATGTGTGACAGGACTAGCCGTTCAAAGCACATCATGATTATGGGCGTCAGTGCTACAGGACGGTAGTCATTGAAGCATGATGGTGATGATTTCTTCGGCACGGGTATGATGGTAGCAGCTTTGAAAAGTGATGGGATGACTGCTTGCTCCAGAGAGATGTTAAAGATGTCTGTGAAGACATCCTTCAGCTCTTCTGCACAATCCTTCAACACTCGGCCAGGTATGTTGTCTGGGCCAGCTGCTTTGCGTGGGTTGATGGTGGCCAGTGTCCTCTTCACACTGGCAGAGGACAGGTACAGGGGTTGATCATGGGGGGGAGGGGGAGTTTTCTGTGGATGAGTGTCATTTTGTGCTTCATGGAACATGGAACCATATTTCAGGACCCCTCAGAAATTCTGTGCCCTCGCTCTATCCTAGTAAACTACACAAGCCCACCTAGCAGTCTGAGTTTTTCACCAGTTACATAAAATGGAAGTATTTCATTGATGGGGGTTAATCTGGTCATCTGACAAATCTGGGGTGCATTTCTCAAAGGAGAAGTTGTTAGCCTGTTAGCAACTTCGGTAGTTGCCAATTGGAAAATGCATTGAAAACAAGAAAGTAGCTAATCTAGTTAGCAACTATGATTTTGAGAAATTTACCCCTGAGAAGGTTGGCACCAGTGTTGCCAGATTGGGCGGGTGCCCACCCAATTGGGTTACTTTGCGTGAGCGTCTGCGGGTAAAACGGGAAAAATTGGCCATTTGGCGTTTTTTTTTTTCAGCCGTTTTCAGCCCATAGAAGTCAATGTAATTTGTTTAATTTGGGCGGAATTTAGCGCATTTTTGCGTTTTTTTTTTTTAGAGCCTTTTGGGTGGGATTTGATCAGACACATCTGGCAACACTGGTTGGCACTTAATAGTCGAGTAGCCAGACTGCTTTAGACCAGGGGTGAGAAATCTATGTTTCGAGGGCCGTTTCGGCAATTGAGACTGTCTCAGCCGGCCCCTGATATAGTTTTAATGTTATGCGGTTTCACATGAAATATGACACGTTTTGTAAAGGATCCTAGAAATTACATTTGCAATGTAATTAAGTTGTATTTTCAGGGGACCTAGAGAAGGTGGGTATGTTGTAAAGGTGGCCGCCCTCAATATTATACAGGCCTAAAGTGTTGGGGCAAATCCTGGTTTGTATTTATAGTATATAAAACTTGAAGTGGCCCTCGAATGAAAACGTTTCCCTACCCCTGCTTTAGACACACAGCTCGGCAGCCTTAAATGTAGTTCCTGGTTGTGTGCGTGTCAGTGTGTGTGTGTTGAAATAGAATTTTATCAAGATGTGTTAAGTTATACTTAAACTGTTCCTCTTAATCTGTTTTACGTGATAAGGGTGTTTGTGACAGGGTTTGTTTTGTTTGTCCCCATCAATATACTCTGTCTTTAGTCCGTGTTATGTTTGTATTTATATCTATGTGTAACCGAGTGGTAAAACTTTTTTTGTCTATTTTATTTAATTTCACTTACTCATTTCACTTACTCACTGGTATACATTTATTTACAAGGCAATACTCGGACTACTGCCACCTTACATCAGCAGCCTAATCAAAGTGAGGAATATTGAGACTAACTTGAGCTGCCTCTTGGCCAGGACTCCCTTGAAAAAGAGGTTTTTAACCTCAACGGGTTTATTTTTCCTGGTTAAATAAAGGTTAAATAAAAAATAAAAACATTTAATCTTGTGCTCGACTACACCACCTAGGGGCAGGAGAGATATCTACCACTAGGAATTAATTACTTTGCCAAAGGCTGAGCACAGATTAGTTACGCAGAAACCAAAGACAAGGGTCCCAACCATACAATGAGTTTTATTAATTCCACATAAATAATTCTTGGTTTACAATCCTGTGCAAGATGGCAAGTCACACTCACACCCACGCACATACAAACAAAATGCACATACACACAAAAACAGCACACTCAGAGGGGAGTTGGAGAAAAGCAATTACAGGACAATTTCCCTCTGATACCACTGAATATAAAACTACTAATCACATTAATGCCACACGGTAAAATTGAATATAAGAAAATGAACCCCCTGCAAATATGAAGCAAGCATGCATAAAGGAAAAAGAAAATACAGTTATTCTCTGCCCACAATTAGTGGTATTTCGAGGAAGGTGATTGGCCGTAGCCACAGGTGTTCATCAACCACAACCAGAGCGGCAAAGGAGACGAGCGAATGAGCTGTGCAGGCCAGGTAGTGACAGTCCAGCTGACAGGGCACGTCGGATTCAACCAAAATAAGAAGACACAATACGTAAAACAAGCAAACAAAGTTAACAGTCCAGTGCGACAATTCTCTCCGAGCAAAACAGCGGTTGTGCAGACGCAATGGGACACCTCACCGCCTCCTTGTCCTGGAGACTGTCGACGTATACAAATGCACAAAAGCTTTCATTACTGATATGCATGGGAGTAACCAATTTCTTTAGGTGCGCGCAGAGGATGGGCTACCCACCTTGAACTCACCAGCCTGATCTACAAAATTCCGTGCTCCTGGACACGGATGTTAAGGGCACGAAATCCGTGTCCAGGAGCACGGATTTTGCCAAAATTCCGTGCTCCTGGACACGGAATTGTTTTCTGTGATGGGCACACGAAAGTGCTTTCTATATTCCCACAGCACTGTGTTAACTCTATCATTAGAAAATACGTACATACCAAATGCTAATCCTAAACAAAATAATGCTATAGCAATTTAAGTTGTGCCCTGACCAAAACATTCCCTAACCTTAACTTGTCATTAAAGACAGGTTAAGGTGTCGCCCCAAACGTCATCGAAGCAGGTGTGTCCTGCTACATATGCAAATCTATGAGAAGGGCACAGACATAGGAAGGAAGAGGCACCATTTGCAGGGCCTGGTACCAATGTTAAAAAAAAATTAGGCAAATTAAGCATTGCAATACATTTTATATACAGTTTGTGCATTGTGAGTGCATGTGTAACATACTTTATGTGCAATTGTATGATGGGCGTAATATGTGAAATCAAAAATTAATAAACATTTTCCCCCTGTGCTTATATTGTCATTACTCTAGCCTGATAAACCAGCCTAAATGGATTCCCGTCCAGCAGTTGGCGCTGGTTTTCCAGGCTACCATGACTCTGCATATTGTCAGTTTGGGGTCATTAGCAGAGAAATGATATCTTGCTGCATTGTTGTTTGCACTTCGTGTTGCAAATACTATGATGCAAGTCCTAGCATACCTGCAAACTTGTCACCTTTCGGCGAAATTCGCCGTTTTGATCTCAAAATAGGTCACTTACGTGAATCGTGTAGATCCGAAGAGTTTTTTTTTTTTGGGCGGGGGGGGGGTAGGCGGGGGGGAGTAGGCAGACGGAGACAGACTACAGACAGATAGACTGGATACGGTAATACTTCTCATAGAATCTCTGCTAGTTTTACAGACATTACGGTTGAGCGACATTCTATTGATCTGTCTCTGCCTGCCGTTTCCATTGGCCGGCAACTGTGTGGGGGGAAGCATTGGCCAATCAGCGCGCTAATTCAAAATGCTAGTTAGCGGCAAAACTTTCCGAGGCACCAGTCGGAGTGAACAGCTGATGAAACGGTGGTCGCGAAACACACGTATCCCCCTGTCATTATCTTCTACCTTGGTACTGTCGCTTTGCTTTTACAAATGACCGCTGTTCAAATCACCGTTTCAAAGGTAAATGGGATTTGAGCAGGGTTTGGGAATTGTGAATCGTTTCATTAGCTAAGCCCGTCCACTTGTGAAAACAAATAGCCCAATGGTAGAAGGTCTGCGGTCCTAACATGGATGTTTCGCTTTATTTGAATTGACGGCAATATCTTGAAACGGTATTAAAAACTTCAGAGTGAGAAAATGTGTTAGAATGACGGTAGGCAGGGCCTGACTGCGCTATAAATTGGCAGATTAGCAGAGAACTAAATTTGGTTCCCTTGTGTCAGATCATTTAACCGTGAATAGCGACGAGGCACTACACACTCGATGAAACCTTCATAAACGTCAGAGGAATGCATAGCAATGGCTATTTGTCATGCCCCCGCATATTTTGCAAAGTGTGCGATCATGATTTTAATGTTAGCCACCAAAGACATGATATTAATAATCTTAATAGCCTATTAACCTAGATGACATATGTCTTTATCTTTTTCTACAATTTAATGCTTCTTCATAGTACAACACCATTTTATTGGGGAAATGCTGAAATTCGACTGTCATTCAGTCACAAATTCTCTAAAATGCCTTGGTTCTATTTTATATAGCTAATTATATTATTGGCCTATTACCCTCTTTAGCCAAAAACAGCAAACACTTTAATTTCATAATCAAACGCAGTGGGGCTCAAAGTTAAGACAACCTAAGTGACCATGTGCTCCCTCCTTTTGGCTGGTAAATAGGACAACTTAAATTTTGACAGGTGGTGAGTGCAGAGGCGCTTCTTGTCACTAGGCTAGATAGGCAGCCATTTGGGGCCCCCAAACTAGATGGTAAATAACAGCTAAGAATTTTCGCTTGGGGTCCCAGCTTAACCTAGAATTGCCTCTGGGTGAGTGTAAGACATATATTGGCTGGTGAAGAATACAATGAATCAGAACTCTGATTTCTAGTGTAGGCCTAGTGAATAAAATATCGTCTTAATCCCTGTTTTTTGGGGGGGAGGGGTCGCCGCACCGCGATGCCGCGATTAGTTTGTCACATTTTCAACCCCTCTGAGTTTGCAGGTAGGCTACTGGTAGGCCTATGTGGGTAACTAGCTTACAGTTAGGATTGTGTACTTACCACATAACATGAATTGTAAGTCCGGAAGTATAAGCATTAAAGTGTACTTCCGGGATTTTGGACACCAGACCTCAATCCCGAGTCAGCCAGGGTGTAAACAATGTGTCCAGAACGTTTTTTTTCACATTCCATGCAGTCCTTGTGAATTCTCATGTCCATGTTGCTAAGCTAGCGCAAGTGAACGGCAATTGGTAGCCTGCCCCCAAAAATAGTCTTATCCAGTTGCAACAACATTCAAAACAACCCCATTATTATGCCAGACTGCAAGTGTAAATACTTTTCTTGATAGAATGAAGTTTGAAATTAAACCAACATTGCAATCATGTTTGATCACCATCAGCAATTTGTGTTCCCTGATTTGAAAGCTTGACAGCCGCGGAGTGATATTCCTAGTACAAATCCTAGCTTCGTTTGACACATCCATAACTTTTCCATAGAGCGAACTCCAACATCTTTGAAGTTTGTAAAACTGAACGGTTTTCCCCTCTCCCTGACCTCGCTCGCAAACATCAAGAGTAATGCTTTCTGTCCGACTTTGTCAACCTTTCGTAACATTGAAACATATGCCATAACAATGTTTGGTTGTTACTAGATGACCCGTGTGTCTACACAGCATGTTGGCGAACAGAACGCACACTCTTCTCCCTTTCATCCTCCCATTCCATCTCGTCTCAAAAAACATTCCATGTAATAATAACTAGAGCTACGAGTGACATATTTCACAATGTCAAGCCAGATCACATAGCGTTGCGTAACGTATGAGTCCATACGGCAAATCATTTCTAATGCCATTTGTTATAGCAATTACACAAAATAACAGTAAAGCATTACAACATGCAAATCCAAAAAGTTTGCAAAAGTGAACGTTATTCCCCTCTCCCTGACCTCGCTCGCAAACACCAAGAGTAATGCTTTCTGTCCGACTTTGTCAACCTTTCGTAACATTGAATATGCCATGACAATGTTTAGTTGTTACTAGATGACCCGTGTGTCTACAGAGCATTAGATGTTGGCGAACAGAACAGTGCACCCATCTCTTCTAAATCCCTTTCATCCTTCCATTCCATCTCGTCTCAAAAAACATTCCCTGTAATAACAACTAGAGTTACGAGTGACATATTCCACAATGTCAAGCCAGATCACATAGCGTTGCGTAACTTATGAATCCATAGGAATACGGCAAGTCATGTCTAATGCCATTTGAAGATTGGCAACTGCTCCTCTAGCATAATCTCCCTCAACATCGGCGCGCCGCAAAGTTGCGTTCTCAGCCCTCTGTTGTACTCCCTTTATACCCATGACTGCTCAGCTATCCACAGCTCCAATTCCATCGTGAAATTTGCAGATGACACAGTGGTGGTAGGACTCATCTCCAACAACGATGAAACAGCCTACCTAAATGAGGTTGAGATGTTGTCATCCTGGTGTGCAGAGAACAGTTTAGAGCTCAACATCACCAAAACCAAAGAACTTGTGGTGGACTACAGAAGAGGAAAAGATCAGAAGAACTATGCTCAACTGGAAATCTTTGGTACCCCTGTGGAAAGAGTGAGCTGTTTCAAGTATCTAGGCGTCAACATTTCTGAAGATCTGTCTTGGTCACCTCACATCACCACCGTAGTGAAAAAGGCCAGGCAGCGTCTGTACCACCTCAGGAGGCTAAGGAAGTTCAGAATTCCATCAGACATGCAGAAGTCCTTCTATTCTGCCACAATTGAGTCAGTAATTACAGGAAGCATTACAACATGGTATGGCAACTGCACAGCTCAGGACAAGATAGCCCTGCACAGAGTAGTGCATGCTGCAGAAAAAATCACTGGCGCCATCCTTCCAGGGCTGCAAGATGTATATGCAAGAAGGACAAAGACACGAGCACAAAGGATTATGAAAGACACATTTCATCCTAGTCACTCCATGTTTGAAAGACTGCCCTCAGGGAAACGACTACGTTCCATAAGATGTAGAACAGAGAGACTGCGTAAAAGTTTTTTTCCTCAAGCCATCCGCTTTTTGAATTAAGACAATAACTATTTTTCATTATTTTTTATTTTAATTTATTTTAATTTTTTCATTTTTTACCATCCAACACAGCACAGAGCAGTTGCAATCCCCATTTCACTGCCAATTGTGCTTGCACAAGGAAGCACGTGACAAATAAAAAAATCTTGAATCTTGAATCTTGAATTTGTCACAGCAATTACACAAAATAACAGTAAAGCATTACAACATGCCAATCCAAAAGGGTAACTTCTAGCCCAAGTTTTGGCTAACGTAGGCGAAGCCATTATACCACTGGGCTACCATCATAGAAGCAGAAAGCATAGCAACAAACCTGTTCTTCGGAGACTGTTGGTGCGTGCCACAAAATGTAGATCTGGGAATGCGGTTGGCACCGCGGACACTTTTAGAGTTTTCCGTGTAGGTATTAGACTTCGAGAAGGACTTTGTGAAGTCGTCAGGACTGAAATGGTCACTGCAAAGCACCGGGATAGCTTACGGAGCGTCTCCATCGGTGTGTTGATGTAGCCCTGCAGCCAGGAGTTTGGTTCTTTCAACATCTTTCACGGAAACCAATGGAAACTTGCCGATACCCATCTGTGGGCTTTATTATTGCAGTTGGTATATACACACTGATGTACCATGGTGCGATGTCGTTGGGTTTTAATCCACTATTCCAGTGGTTCTTAACCTGGGGTGCGGGCACCCCCTGGGGGTGCGCCAGAGATTTCAGGGGGTGCACGGAATTGTATTTGTGTGCAGGTTGTGACCAAAATTCTGCTTCCAAACATTATAATTAGGCCAAATCAAGACCAGATTAAAACATGCTTTGGACCGAATGTAGTCATTAGAGTATTGATTAATGTCTAAAGCAAGAATCATTGTTAAACATTTTTTTAGAGCGCACACACTTGTAGACGTTTGGGTTGGGGGTGCGCGGCTTGTCTTGGGCACAGGTTAGGGGGTGCTTCAAGAAAAAAGGTTAAGAACCACTGCTCTATTCCATCTGAAAGCAGTTATAGAACTAGCCTTGATTTGCAATGTCTCTTGCGGGTCCCTGCAGTGGGTGGGTGGGCTACATCACAACTGAAGAGAGCAAAGTAAAATTCCGCCGACCCCGAGAAAATAGTCTCTCAACATGGCAAAATCCACGCAGTGCAAGGTTGGTTTAATTTCAAACTTCATTCTACTAAGACAAACATTTACACTTGCAGTATGGCATAATAACGGTTTTGTTTTGAATGTTATTTAAACGGGATGAGACTATTTTGGGGGGCAGGCTACCCATTGCCGTTCACTTGCGCTAGCTTAGCAACATGGATATGAGAATTCACAAGGACTGCATGGAATGTGAAAAAAACGTTCTGGACACATTGTTTACACCCTGGCTGACTCGGAAATGAGGTCTGGTGTCCAAAATCCCGGAGGTACACTTTAAAGTACTACAATACATGCTGTACTACCTTTTTTTTATAACATAGGCCTACATAACAGGGCTGGTTTGTGTTGTGTTTATGCTGTCAAGTAGCATACAGTGTTGCCACATGTGTCTGATCAAATCCTGCCCTAAAAGTTCTCTAAAACCACCAAAATGTGCTAAATTCCGCTCAAGTTCAACAAATTGCATTGATTTCTATGGGCATAAAACTGCAGAAAAAAATAAACCGCAAATGGCCAATTTTTCACGTTTTCACCTGCAGACGGCCATTCCAAGAAGCCCAATTGGGCGGGTAACCACCCAATCTGGCCACACTGGTTGCATAAGCAGTGATCTACAGCTGTCAAAGTGATGGAAACTCAGTGTAGACATTCAAATGGAGCAGACAGTCCATACAGGTGCAGAATGATCTCTCCAGTTACTGTACCAACACTTTATCAGTCCATCAGCCTGACAGACCACTCTTCTTCTCTCTATCTGCATCTGTACACAGAGCCGAGAGATCAAGGCACCGTGAGTACACGTTTTTCTTTGTGTTGTGTTCAAGCTGTGTTAGTATCGTCGCCAATTGTTTGAACCCTGTGTTGAGGACCAAAAATACCACAACACATTTTGAACAAATAAGGGACAAGCTATTGCACAAAGTCAATGAAAAGTTCTAGAGCATCGAGGTACCAATGAGTGAGTACCCTCACGAAAATCGATCATGGTTTTACTGTAGTAAACATTTCTCTGAACCAACCATAGTATTACTATGACTTGTATTCATAGCATTACTATGACTATGTTTTTTTGGGTAACCATGAAAACCGTGGTTTCTGACTAACCATGGATCATGGTTATTCCTGGTTTTCATGGTTGGTTCTCATGGTTTTCTCAGCATGGTTTGTGTCTACAGTTTAACCATAGTCACAAACCATGCTCAAAAAACCATGATTAATTGTGGGTTTCATGGTCACCCAAAGAAAACCACTGAGTTGCAGGTCCAAATCCCAAGGCACCTAACCCCACATTGCTCCAAGGACTGTCACCAATATGTGTGTTAGACATAAAAGCGGCAGCTAAGTTTAATTCAATGAATAATTACAACGGTGAACGGTATAACGGTGATAAAACCATGGTTAGTTTTCTGAGTAAAACCATGGTTAATTTTATTTAAAACATAGTCAAACCAAAAAACGTGCCGAACCATGCTAAAAAAAACATGAAATCATGGTGTACCATAGTCGATTTTCGTAAGGGTATGTTTGCGTGGCTTGTCTTGGACACAGGTAAAAGAGACTTTAAGGGAATTTTCACACTTAGTGCCTTAGCCATTTAAGCAAACTCAAACCTGTGACAAATGTACTCCAACTCCTGCGCCACACCGTGCCTAGACTTCTCAGAAGCAAACCATATTGGGACCTTTGTTGACATGGTCTCAGTTCGCTTTGCTAAAAATATTTGCATTACAGTTTGGAAATATTCGCATTGTGAACACAAAGCATTCCTGGTTCTCTTTACTTTTTTCAATGAATTTTAAAGGATAACTTCAATTTCAACATGCAGTTGTAATGGTCACACTACCCTGGACTTTTCAGTACGTGGGATTTTTTTTTCAGCCTTTTCCTGGTCATTGTATTGGGGGCAGCTGTTTGTTTACATTTCAAAAAAAACATCTTGATGTATTCCCAAAAACATCCAAAAGGTTATGCAACATAAGCAGACAACCCGCAAACAGCGATACCTTTTGGGAAAATATTTGGAGTAGGCCAATGTTAAGAATTTTTAAAATGTAAACAAAGCTGCCCCCATTAGAATAGCTCAGACCTCGGAAAGGGCTGAGCCGAAAAATGCGGGGGGCAACCGCCATTCCGACATACCGCCATTCCGACATTATTTGATTGCCATTCCGAATCATTTAAACATTGTTGCAAGTACTTAAAGGCGCGTGAACAACGTTCTACCTCTATTGACATTTGCAACAATGTTGCGACACGAGCAGAAAGAGGAGAGAGTGACAGCGCAATTACAGGATTAGTGTATAATTTTGTCATGGTCCAAATGCCCTTAAAGGTTCCTGCAAGCTGGAAAAATGGTTCCTGCAATAAAATGTAAATGTTGAAATGGCGGTATGTCTGAATGGCGATATGTAACCGAAAAATGCAGCATCACCAAGTACTGACAAGTCAAGGGTAGCGTGAGCAGTACAACAGCATATTGAAAATGGCTGAAGTGGGCCTTTAACCTTCTTTGCTCAATTCCCGTTAGGTCAGAAGATGTTGAATTTTGAAGTACATTCTACTGTGCCAATTTACCCTTGTCAACAATGAAGTATGACAGCTTAAAGGTAGCATAATATGTAATATTTGTTGTCATTTGTTTCCAGAAATCAGACTGCACATTCACAAATGTTTGAGTATTTTCCACCAGCATCAATTTCTAAGTATCCATTATACCTGGGAAAATGAACATTTTCCATATATTAAAAGGTGGATCAAAGAGGGTGGAATTTTAATCAAGAGGAATCAAAACACGACCACACAATGCAAGTGTGCTCAAGTTGGGTCTCCTAAGGGGGCGTTGTCCCCTCCTCCTTCTCTTTTTGAGGTGCTTGCACAAGATGTGCGCTACCGCCATCTACAGCGCTAAGGGGACATTTATTCTCAACCTCAGGACTCCGAAGGTCTCCTAACCGAAGGTGTCCTAAAGGGGCGTTCACCCGTCATAAAGTGGATACTGGAAAATAACTAGAATTACGTATCTCTGTCTATAAAATCTCTGGGAGTGCGTTACAATATGCAACCTTGCTCCTTCCACTTGAGCTTGTGGCCTCGCCCCGCCTCATGGCCCCTCCTCCGTGGAGAAAACAATAAAGTTTCCCAGCTGTCAGCCTAGCCACAACAACTTTTGAGGGACTGTTTTTGATTCACCATCCCAATTGCAAATGAAAAAAAGACTTTACAATTGAGCTTTTGCAAGATATTAAAATATAACACCGTTGTCAGTGATGTCATCATGACTACTTCCTGGTACGAGGAAAGAAGCACAAGTGGAGGAGGCAAGGTCACATATTGTAACGCACTCTGGGTGGATCTTCTCCGCCATTTTGAATTTTCAGCCATAGATATCTAAAAGGGACACTGTGCAGGAAATGGACAAAAAGCGTACTGCAACTATGCTATACATTGAAACTGGGCTGCCTATTGCCAAATTTGATCTTTACATGAAAGTTTACTAAGTAATAAACACATATTTCCTAGTATGGTCCGAGTAGAGTCATTTTTGCAGCTAAAAATGGCTATTTTTGGAAATTCAAAGTGGCGGACCATGGAGATGATCCCCCTTTTCATGTATGAAAAGTGCAATTTTTTCAGTCATAATGAATACTTAGAATTTGATGGTGGTGGTAAGTATTCATGAAAAAGATAACATTAGTGAATGGGCAGCATGACTTCTGGAAATAAACAACTTAAAATCTCACACAGTGTCCCTTTAAAGGAACAGTTCACCTCATTTTTGATTGTCATATATTTGCAGTATTTCCAAGAATTATTCATGAATATGCATATACTTTTCTTCTCAGTGTTTTCAGTACTTAGATTTATTGGTACCATCATTATTAGCATAGCTTAGCATAATCACTGTAGTAAATAGGACATTTGATGTTTTCTTTGCTCCCATAGACTTGCAATGCTACGCCTAATTTTGCTATACTGTTAAACTAGGCAAAGCAAACAGATGAAAAATCCTATGTATTGTCATATGTCTTACTTAACTACATATGAGCAATTTGTTGAATAGAGTTAGACTTCCTTTAAGCTGCAAAACTTAATGTGCTTTGGTCAGACCAGTAAATTGTACTTTATTACTCAGTAAATATTAATGAAAAGATCAGATTTGTGAATAGGCAGCATCGTTTCAATGCACAGCATATGCAATGCCTAGTCTGGGCACCATCCTACATACTGTATTGAAGTATGTAGGCCTATAAGAATGCATGAAGAGTGTTTTGAGATAATGCCCACTCTTAGCTAACAATAAAAGTGTGTTGACTTGGAAGTTATTAAACTTTTCCCATCATATTTAAAGGATAGTTCCGGCGTAAAATGAAAGTTTCACCATCGATTTCCCATACCCCAAAATGTATCTAATAATGAGCCATTCCGGAATATGCCGCGCTGTTATGGAGTTAGCTTATTTTAAGCTTTTCGGCGAATAACGCAGCCAATGCATCACGGCGGGGCCAATTTGTAAATATTATTTTCTGATGTTTTCCCGCTATAAACAACCTCAAAAACACTACACACTTCATCACAAAGGTCTCGTCAATCAAACCGAGGCACAGAGAAGATCAGCGGGCCAGTGTTTTCAGAGGTGTCTCACTGTTGCAACTCTCTAGTCTGACCCAGATGCAGGCTACTCCATCAGGTGGTCAGGTAGGCTAAACATAGTCTGCAATTCTTATACCGGCCGCGGCCGTAAAATGAAAAGCTGGAACCCCGACCGTTTTCACCGACTGCCACTGTCTAAACCAGCCATATTACAGGAATGGCTAATAGCACAAGAAGTGGACGAAACTGACATAAAAACCCGGAGGGATCGCAACTACCGTGTGTGCAGGCGGCTGATTTGAAGAGTTGTATGGAGAGTACAGGTAGGCCTAGACTACTCTTACAAAGTAATTGCAACACGGTATGATATAACATGGATTCAACTTTGTAATATCACACCACTGGTGGTGAACTTACATCTGCAAGAGCACTTCTAGTACAACTTAATTCCTCCGTAGCCCTCCTCCGTTGCGTAATGGTCCACCATCTGACGCACGCCCTCGTCAATTAGAGTCTACTTCACTGAAAATACTCTAGCATGCTTGACATCAACCACCTCGAATGCCTCAGGTCGCTCACATTTTCACTTGAAATCCCGCGCTAGTTTATTTTGACAGATTATTTATCTCCTGTAGTGGGCTACATTTACTGCACCTGTATGCCTTCCCAAAACAGAGTAGCCTACTTGCTGGCAAAGACGCGCGGTGTTGCGACCAGTTTCACAGATTCACAGACAGTCAAGATTCATGAGCCAGACAAATGTATACATGTTTCTCTCTCTTCAAACATACCTCCATAGCCATGCGCCTTTTTGACACAGCATTCCTCTTTAGACGGTTTCGTTTAGGTGTTCCATCTCCCTCACTCTTCTTGTAGTCATCATCCTCGAAATGCTGCCTGCACACACGGTAGTCGCGATCCCTCAGTTTTTATGGTTTTTATGTCAGTTTCGTCCACTTCTAATACTATTAGACATTCCCATAATATGGCTGGGTTAGACAGTGGCAGTCGGGGAAAACTGTCGGGGTTCCAGCTTTTCATTTTACGGCCGCAGCCGGTATAAGAACCGCGGACCATGTTTAGCCTTGCCTACCTAGCCACCTGATGGAGTAGCCTGCATCCGGGTCAGACTAGAGAGTTGCAACAGTGAGACACCTCTGAAAACACTGGCCAGTGAAAGACTGTGTGGTCCGATGATCTTCTCTGTGCATCGTTTTGATTGACGAGACCTTTGTGATGAAGTGTGTAGCGTTTTTGAGGTTGTTTATAGCGTGGAAATATTAGAAAATAATATTTACAAATTGGCCCCGCCGTGATGCACTGGCTGCGTTAATCGCCAAAAAAATTAAAATAAGCTAACTCCATTACGGCGCGGCATTTCCCGGAATGGCTCATCATTAGATACATTTTGGGGCATGGGAAATCGATGGTGAAACTTTCATTTTACGCTGGAACTATCCTTTAAGTAGTATTCATGATTTGGTCAATGGCAAGTGTTTCAGAATTATCAATGTTATAAATCCTGGATTCAGAAATGAAAAGCATTTTAACCACATTTTCCCGTTCCAACACAGGTGACTGAACTGAGAAGCAGATCTCACCTGCCTTGAGTGATCAATAGGAATCAGCTGATGCAGGAGCCAGACTGCGATCAACACCATGGAAAGTCTACAGGAGTCATACACAAATGTGTCCAGTGAAATGAATGGCCTGGATCTTCTCTGTAATGGCATGTTAGCGGGTCCTATAGTTTGGGCTGCCTTGATTGTCCCGTGTGCATGTGTGGGTCTCCCTGCCAGCGTGTGGCTCCTGTGGGTTCTCGTTCAGAGACAGCGCAGTAGCAGTGGCTCCTCCAGCAACGATGTCTACATGCTCAACCTCACCATCATGGACTTGATCTACAATGCATTACTCTTTCCAATGGTGCTCAATTACTTTGTCTGGAAGACTAGTTTTGTACAAGCAGGCGCCATCTTGTTCAGTCTCAGTTTTTGTGCACGACCTCTGTTCATTACCTGTATCTGTGCAGACTGCTATGTGGCTGTTGTTCACCCCATCTTGTACATGAAGATCAAGGACACCAGATACAGGACGGTGGTCTCCGTGGTGGTCTGGGCTATGTACATCTGCTTCAGCCTGACCTTTCACTTCAACCCTAACCTCATAGACAGCCCCCTAGTTACCATGTGCTTCGTGCTCTGCATTCCGGCCATCGTGGGTTTTGACGCCGCCATCTTCCATACGCTGAGGAAACCGGACCTGTCGGGTAAGTTCGACGTCCACCCCCAGAAGCAGCGAGCTCTGCGCATAATCAGGAACAGTCTGGCGGTGACTCTGGTGTCCTACCTGCCTCTGCTGCTGCTGTATGCCACCACGCCTCTCATGCACCTCAGCCCACAGGAGATGTTCTGCCACATCCTCCTCCCTGCCTCTGCCAATGCCGCATTCGACAGCTCCATCATGCCCCTGCTCCATCTAGGCAATCACGGCAAGCTTACGGGTTTCCGTTGGCTGCGCTGTTGCTGAGCGGAGTAGTAGAACACAGGCAAGCTTACAGGTTTTGTCGCATGTGGGAGTAGGCCACAGACAGGAGGCAGTAAGGGACTTTTGTAATTAGCATTTTTCAGTGGGACATGCTTCCTGACAGTGTGTTTCTCTGTGTTTTCATGTGGGCCTATATTCATCAGACATGGATCCAGAAATGTGGGCTAAAAAGTGCCCGCACCAACTTTGATGTCATATAATGCCTTGACGATAAGCACTATGACTACGAAACTTGGTGACTTTTCCAAAAATGTAGTTGGCTACAATTTACTACCAAAAGATTATGTTTAGCATTTTTACTGTTGCCATGGAAACGGTTTTCTGACAGGTATGTCTGATGATAAATCACTGATCTAAGTCTCATCAGTGAACCTTCCTTATCGCATACTACGTGTCATGTAGTTATTCCATTACATTAGCATAACTTTACCTTAACTAATATCAGCTTCATTAATTAGGCCTATCTTTAATTTATGCTAATGTATGCTAATTTGATGACGTCATCACATTTATAAGGAAATGCGGCCTTTATCTTTACCAATGCACATTTCACCCCAATTTCACATATTCTTTGTTTTTATCTTTGCTTACATGTCTTATGTATATCATAACCTGCAAATTTGGTAATAATATATCATGTTGTTGAGGACTTACTGTTTGCTGCAATGTTATAAGAAACTGAAGCCACTTATCTATGACTTCATTTTGTGACGTAATTTGTCATATTTTTTTGTTATTTCCATCAGCATCAGAGGACCTTGTGAACATTTAAGTGGTCTGAGGCACATCATCTCCAAAATTGATGTGTATTACCTAAATTGGATGGAAAATACATTACGGTGACACTTTGGGCAATAAAATCAGATGATGACGTCATAATGACGTCATACTACCCAATAATGATGTTATTCATTTAAATCTTCATATGTGGATCATCTCCTCCAAATTTGTCATATAAGCTGTATGCAGACTACTTACCACAACTAGCTGTGTTAAATATTTTGTAAAGACAACTAACAATGAACAATTAACTGTAATATAAAAGTGGTGTAATTCAGATCAGTTATTAAATCAATTATTAAGATTGGTCTTTTATTACCCTTGACTCTGAAACCAAAGACATCTCTCGTGCAAAATTCCAGAGAGATTGCTTTTCCCTGTCCTCTGAGAATAGCACATTGAGGATAGCAAAGTCATTTTCAAGTCATTTAAAAATGCCTTCCCCCGGGTTATACATTACAGTTTTTGCCTATTGCTTGCACACAATTTGCAAAAATGGGCTCATAGAGTAAAACCTCTACACACAATTCCAAAACACAAACCACTTGGAAATAAACTATTCATCGGTTTCATCCTAATGCCAAATGCAAACCCTGCCACCAACACCTAAACACGACCATAAAAACTCAACAATCTTTTGCCAAGACCTCACTTTCATGTCAAAAGACACACATTAGCACCAAATGAGAAAACAAATTAGACCAACATTAAAACAGTTCTGTCAGATCCACTCTAGTCAAAAATGAGACGAGAAACAGAGATACATTTCAGAAGCTTTATTTCTGATTGCATATTTGTGTTTGGCGGTATGGCTCTGTTCGGAGGAAGCTCCCCGGCTTCTCCATGAGCTCAATGGAAGCCAAGACAGGGAACAGCAGCATCCTCAGGTGGAGTGCCTTCCATTTAGCTGGAAAGGCAACATACCCCCTAGAACAGAGCAAGCAACAATGACAACAGTATGACATTGTTTGGCAATGATAAGTCTGGTGGAGCAGGGGAGGTGGTGGGTGCAAAACAAGCAGCAAAAGCAATGACAGGAAAACAAATTTGGTAGTTTAAATAAAGCACGCCAAAAGCCAGCATCCAATTGCGAGCAGCAGCTGATTAACTAAAGCCCAGCTGATTAGAGGACTGCTGTAGGGGTTAGGTCGGCGTCAGCCAATAGGCAAAAGGGAGCGTTGACTACGTGGTCTGCCAGAACTAACGCTAACGCTCGATTTGTCTGCCTTATACAAAACACAGTCTTGCTTTTTGTAACAGTCTATTCAGTCTCACAGAATGTACATCATCTCAAGACCCCAAAATTCAATACTGTACATTACATAACTGCACCTTACAGACATTAAACTGAGGCAAAATATATCTCAAACAGTACATCACTCTAAACACAACAGTGTGTAGGTGAGCTTATGGAGCGTTTGTTTGTGTATGGGGTTGCCTCTATTCACACATTTTCAAACATCTATTGTTGGCGGCATGTATTAGGCTAGGTTTTACAGTACGTCAGTCAGTCAATGCCATACTCCATATTCTACTCTTTACCATAGTGCTATTTGTTGTTGTTTTTTTTAGTGTGGGAATTTGTGGATGTAGCATACAAGCAATCAAAGTAGAACAAATAAATGCAAAATAAAATAAAATAAATGCAACTTTGTAACTGGCAGAATAGTGTTGAATTTTGAAAGCATGTGTTTTATTGTCTGTGTCTAAATTTTGTCATACACCCAGTGTGTTTCTGTTTTTTTGTGAGATTTTTGTGAGATTAAAAGTGCCCGCACCAACTTTGATGTCGTATAACTCCTGAATGACTTAAGCTATGACTACGAAACTTGGTGACTTTTCCTAAAATGAAGTTGCCTACAATGTGATACCAAAAGATTAGGTTTATCGTTTTTGTTGTTGCCATGGCAACGGTTTTCTGACAGGTACGTCTGACCAAAAAGTCTCATCAGTGTACCCTCCTTATTGCATACTACTTATGGTATAGTTATTCCATTACATTAGCATAACATTACCTAATATAATATTAGCTTAATTAATTATCATTAATTTATGCTAATTTATGCTAATTTGACGACGTCATCACATTTATAATCAAATAGCTGCTTTTATCGTTACCAATGCACATTTCACCTCAATTTTATTTCTTCTTTTTATTTCTCATTGCTTGTGTGTTGACTGCTTGCGGCAATGTTATATGAAATGCCATATCTACAATGTGATTTTGTATAGTAATTTTTCACATTTTTTTACATTTTCATTAGCATCAGAAACCCTTGTGAACATTTGAAGTGGTCTGATGCACATAATAACTAAAATTGATGTGCATTACCCAAGTTAGATGGAAAATACAATTCGGTGTCAATTGGGGCAATAAAAACAGGAAATGATGTCATAATGACGTCATAATACCCAATAATGACACCAAATTTCAAAAAACTCTCTTCATACCGGTTTACAATCTGAAATCATAAGGACACACATTGCATGTCATATTGATGAAAAATGAGTGGATGCAAGGAGAAAACACATTTGTTTAGTTTTGGAACTCAAAAATATTTTATACAAGACATCACTTTCATGTGGTTACCCAATATTTTACAATAAATTAGTACAAATTTTTAAATGTCAGAAAAATGTGTAAAATATATACACATCTGTGTACTCCGAGTCTAAAAACAATATTTCAGTATTTTACTACAGAAAAATATCCTCTTTAGTAAGTAGAACACTGAAGAAAATAAGTTTCTACTGTGTTTCAAGTTGGGTATAGAATTTTACCTATTGT